>NW_007577777.1:1040585-1064818 GCF_000690725.1 Stegastes partitus
CAGGTCACCAGTCTATCACAGGGCTACACTTAGAGACAGACAACCAAGCACACTCACATTCACACCTACGGACAATTTAGAATCACCAATTAACCTCAACCTTGGACTGTAGGAGGAAGCCGGAGAGAACCCATGCTGCACGGGGAGAACATGCAAACTCCACACAGAAAGATCCCGGGTGTACCCGGCGACCTTCTGGCTGCGAGGCAACGGTGCTAACCACCGAGCCACCTTGTGATGTTACCTGAACCAAAAACAAATGTGAAAATAAATACAAATGTTCTTACACAAGAGTGATGGGTTCACTGTCATATTCCTCCCCGATTTTTATAGCAGGGGAATCTGCCTGGACCACTTCAATCGGCAGACGCAGAACTTGGGTCAAAGCTCGCAGCTGTGAAATTTAAAAAAAAGGAATTAGAGAAAAGTACGATAAAACACATCACAATGTACAGATGGGTGACAGATGAAAGGAAAATGTTTGGAGGGACATTTTGCTTGCATGGTTTTGCTTCACTTGTCAATACAAAAATGTTCCAACTGATCACTTTTTTCCTATGACAAAACATTTCTATCCTGATGGCAGTAGTCTCTCTTCTAGGAGGACAAATTATCCGTCTATGGGGCAGAAGGGTTCACTAAGGAGTTTGATGAGTTTGAAAATGATGTGAACCGCATGAATGGCCTTTGTAGATCTCAGCCCAGTTGGACATTGGTGCTCTCCACCATCATCAAAACACCAAACGAGGGAGTCTCTTTGGGAACAGTGGTCTTTTACCCCTCCAGTAGAGTTCCACAGATTGGGAGAATCACTGGAGGACACGTGGTGGCCTGACCGCTTACTAAGACACTTAATGCTGTTTTTTCCTTTAATTTTTCTGCATACGTGAACAACTTAAGAGAGACTCACTTCCAGTTGCCCACCCCAAGCCGCTGTGTGCTCCACATCACTGCAGTATTTCTCAAACTCATCTGAAAAGCAAATACAGACACTTGAATATACATACTGTGAAATAAGTACGTACACAGGCTACCTCAAATCAGACAATATGGCAGAACAATTTAGTTCCCTTTTCATCTTTCAACATTACTTACAACTGTGGCTGATTGTGTTTGTGCACCAAAACAAAGACAGTCGTACCTGTTGTGTACATGTCTCCAGTGTTGGGGTTGGTGAGGAAAGGCAGGAAGTCATCAGCATGGCTTCTCATGTGCTCGGCGGTGCGGGACCGGAGCTGCTTCACACTCATGGTTAATCCAGGCTAAAAACAAATGAAACACAATTGAACCTATAATCTTTATGTGTAACATTTCATAATAAAATATGCCATTAATATACTTGAAGACTTTATCAGAACAGCATTGTGTCATTTTCTGCAAGACAAACTTCAAACAGTGCATTTTTGCTTATCACATTTCTGATTAGGTATCCATCACAGCTACAGCCATAGTAATCATTTTGTACCTGTGATCGCTGTGCCAGCTGATCTTCCACGGCGCGGTACATGCAGTGGCCATCAGAAGAGATCTCCTTGATCTGAAGCTTTTGCTGGGCGAGTTTCTGAGCCAGCTTCAAACCCTCCTGGTGCCTGACGCCCTGCAGGTTCTGCACCTCGGCCTCAGCTATCCTGCTCTCTCTCTCCTTCTCCTGGGCCGCCTTCTTGTCCTGAAGAGGATCGTTTAAAAAGAAAAAATGCATCTAAAAAGCGCCTTAAATCATGACAGAGAATGACTCAAAATGAAGCATAAAACAGATTGATTAAACCTTTAATTATAAATTAAAGACGTATAATAGTCAGGTTGCGATCTAAGGTAATAGTGTTTACATATTAATCAAAATGTTGACTTTTATGAACAACAATTCTGGTAAAGAAATGTGCGATATTTTTAGGGTTAAGTGTGTTTTTTCCACTGCATGCTGACTATGACAGTTAATTAACACTTTATGACTTAAAATGAGATCTTACCCTTCTCTTCTGAGCCTTGGTTACTCGAGGCTGTTTGACGTCTTCTTGTTCTTCATCTTCCACCTTAAAGGACTCCACTCCATTTATCACCTCCTCCACCTTATAACATTGCATAAATATTAGCAGCTGTTATGTTGTCGAAGCTGATCTAGTTCAGAGACTTGAGTTTATGTGCTGTGAACATGACTGTGATCAGGAAGAAGAGTCACAGAGGACTTTTTGTTGGAGCAACACCTGTGTTCAAAACAAGACTTAGTGCTGCATTACTATGGTAATATTGTGCAAAAACATTGTGTATCTTGTAGTTTGTGCTATAAAATAACAGCACACTTAACTGATGCAAATGAAACAGGTGAACTTAATGAAACTGCACATCTATTTAAAGGCTATATGGAAGCTATGTCTTAAAATGAACTCCACCAGCCTGCAAATGGAAGAAAAAGCGGCGAACGGGGCCCAAGGGGGAAAAAAAGGTGGCCCCCCAATTGCAAGGTTGGTGGTTCGATCCCTGACCTCTCCACAGTTGAAGTGTCCTTGGGCAAGACACTGAACCCGAAGTTGCTCCTAATGACGGGCAGCACCTTGCATTAACCATACCATTTACCAACTCTAAAGCCGAGCTGCTTTGGAAAGTATTCAGATCCTTCCACTTAGATTTAGTTTTAAATTTTTACAAAACTGAGAAACTTCTTCCCCATCAATCAAGAGTCCATAATAAGAAACTGCAAAAGCCTGTTTTTTTTTAATGCTGGAAATCCCAGAATCACAGCGTACCTGATCTGCCATCTGAATGCAAACCCTCACCTTTGTGTCAGTTGTAGATTTGAGCTGCCTAATTTCCTCCTCGTGCCTCTGACTGAGGTCGGCCTCTAGCTTGGTAATGTCCTCTGTCAGCTGTTTCCTCCTCTTCTTGTCATTTTTGGGGACGGCATTTTTCATGCTCTGGATTTTAGCTGAAAATGAAGCGCAGAGAAAAGCAGACTGTCCATAATACAATACTCACAAGCAGTCCAAAATACTACACTCAGATGGCGCTGGATATTGGTTAGAAAGATAAATTAATGGACAAATAGGCCAATATTTCTACTATTTCATTTAGCAGACGCTTTTATCCAAAGCAACGTACATCTGAGAGCAGATACAACACAAGCAAGGATCTAGTCAGCAGAAAACAATCTAGATAAGTGCCACAGAACAAATTCAAATGTGATAGGATGTTGATGCCAACAGCAGGCTGTGTGGGAGGTAATAGGATTTATTTTTGTTTGTTTGTTTTTTGTTTGTTTGTTTTCGTGGCTGTCAAGTGCAAAGGTGTTCAGTGAAGAGCTGGGTCTTTAGTCTTTTCTTAAAGACTGAGAGGGATTCAGCAGACTGAACAGAGTTTGGTAACTCGTTCCACCACTGCGGAACCACAGAGGAGAAGAGTCTAGCTATTGACCTCGGGCCCTGTTGTGGTGGTTGTATCAGGTGGTTTGCGTTGGTCGAGCGTAGTGAGCGGGAGGGAGCATAGATCTGAATGAGAGAGTTCAGGTAGGAGGGTTTTGAATTTGATGCGGGCAGCAACTGGAAGCCAGTGAAGCGTTCTGAACAGAAGGGTGACATGTGCTGTTTTTGGCTGGTGGAAACATATATATGAAGAAGAATACACAAACATGTGGCATTAACACACCCTAATGTTCATTACTGATTAGAAAAAAATAAAATGAACACGCTGCTGCACCTGAATTCCAGTAATACACCCTACATTACACTGCATTAATGGTGTACGACGAGTTTCAAACTCCATTGACCTTCTGCTCACACCCCAGCCTGTTCCATCACGTATGGCACTTTACATTTAGCAGGTGATGGACACATTTTGACGTTTGCAATATGGCTGAAGTCATAAAACACGTGAAAGTTTTATCCAAGAATCACATATCTGTGCTAGCTTCAGCATAAAATTAAAACTCCTGAGAGCTACTGGTGGGAAACAGACTGCACAAATGGACAGGAAAACATCTCAGAGTAATAATAATGCTTCAGACCTGTCTCTTATAAAATGACAATATCAACCACCAGGACGGTTAATAGTGACCAGAGGGGGTCTAACCTCTAAGAATTAAGACAACACATGGAGCATACAAACTATCTAATAGCAAAAGCCAAACCTTGAATACACAATAAATGAAAACAGCTGGAGTTAGCTACCCTGCAGATCCTTCTTCTCCTTGCGGTGCTGCTTGGCCAGCAGCTCCTCTGGTGTCTCCACCTCCTCCATAGCTGGACGCTGCTGCTCCGTTTGGTTAAATACGAGGCTTGACGAGCGACATTAATCTGACAACTGAACGTGTTACAGTAAAATATGACACATCACTGGACACAAAAGATAAAAACATACAGTCCACAATAAATAAAACGTGCTGATATGGCCTAATCCGGAAGAGACAAGAGAGCGGGGGCGGAGCTTTCTTCTTCTTCTTCTTCTTCTTCGCCTGGCTTTAGTGTAGCTCCACCGCCACCTCCTGGCCTGTTAGTGTACTACAGCCTTTCACAGCATGTCAATATAAATGTACTTTCACCCTTGTTGTTTGCATAAATATCTCTTTAACTCATGTGACAAAAAGGCCAGTGAGAGAACACATGTGGTTCAATATACAAATGACCTGTATTTGGTTATTTAATCACAACTTTTTTCTTTTTTTTATCTGAGATAATGTGAACAGCTGATATGTGTTTCCTTGTTCTTATCTTAGAGTTGCACAAACATTACATCACTCTTTTATTCGCTGGTTTCCAACCTGGATAATGAACACACCAAGGACTCCCAGGAAACACTGGAAACTTCAAAAAGGTATAAGAAAGGCAATAAACATATGTTTGTTTGTTTTTCATATGGAATACTCTATATCTTCTTTTCTATGGGCTACTAAACAACATTAAGATAAAAAAATAAAAATAAAAATCACTCTTGATAAACCTATAGCCTAGGAGTGGACATGTATGGTGGTGATCCAGTTCAGTATCAGTTCAATTCAGTTTTATTTATTTGGCACCAATTCACAACATAAGGCCAACTTAAGGCCCTTCATATAGTAAGATAAAGAAACTACAAAAAACCTGACAAAATCATCATCAAAAGTAGCACTAGCAGGAAGAAACCAACACCAAAACCAGGCTCAGGAAGGGCTGGCATCTGCCTTAACTGGTTGGGATGAGGGTTAAAAGGAAGAGAGAAAACTATAGCAGATAGAAATCACATAAAAGACAGTAAACACTGGGGAGATTCATAAGAAAAGTAACTGCAGATCAGAAACATGTGGCTCCAGAGCCAGAGATACCTGCAGACAGGACAAAACTACAGCAGAGAGAAGATGCAAAGTCAGTCTCATGCAATGGTGGCATGTAAATGTATAGAGTAAGAGGAAAATCCAGAAGAGGTGCTCAGTACATCATGGGAGACCTGGGCCTGGGCCTGCAGCAGCCAAACTGAGGGATGATTCAGGGTCACCTGAGCCAACCCTAAATGTAGAGCTGATTTAACAGCAGTGGAGCCTGATGGCTGAAAACTCTGCTACTCCCAGTCTGCTTTTAGAAACTCTAGCTACCACAAGTAAACCTGCACAGTGAGAGCAGAATGTTCTGTTAAGACAGTGGGGTACAATAAGGCCTTTACAAAAATGATAGAACTCAATCATCAAGGGCTTCATTTGTGTAAAGAATGATTTTAGATTCTATTCTGGATTTTACAGGGGGTCAATGAAAAAAAGCTGACATGGAAGAAATCAGATCTCTCTCAAAAATAGACTTCCTTTTAATGGGTCACAAGAAAAGAAGGCGGTTGGGAAACATGCTTTAAACGTACATGACTGTTATTTTGAATAGCCATGACAAAATGTCTGTAGTCACATATTGATCTTGATCCTTTTTATACAAATCAGCAAGTGTGGCGGATGTACTTTTATTGAAAGCTACAATATTATCAAAATATAAAGTGTGTAATGTATTCAAAACAGAAATCCAATTATTATAAATGAGAATGAAGTGTTAAAAGTGTTAAGGAGCTTGTTGATGCTGCTTGTGGAACATCGTCCCACTCTTCCTGAAAGGCTCGGCAAAGCTGACAGACACTTTAGGGGACAGTTTCATGTTGGACACCATGTGTCAGGTTGTCTGTTGTACCATGCTGTCTCTAATGATGTCTGAGATGACAAATGGCAAAGGTGTGGAAACTCACACGTCATCTATAGCACAGTCTCATCTTGTTCTTATCATCTGTGGCATCTTGTCATTTGAATAAAGCTGCATTTCAAGGTGGTATTTCATAGTCACTGGTCAAAGGAGTGTCTGTGTGCTGGTCACACTCTGTGATCATTGTCTTTTAAAGCCACACCTGACTAGACTGTGGATTAACTCAGCGGTGGAGAATTTGTCATCAGGTGAACAGCTCAAAATCTTCTTCCCTTTCTCAACCATGGTAATCAAATGTTTGAACATGTTCTCTGTGGCAGAATATTGACCATTTGCATACTGCTTTTATATATGTGTTCAGTGTAGACACGTAGAATGTAACTGAGATCAGAGAAAACAAATATGCAAACACACAATTTTGCAGCAAGTTTTTAAACTAAATGATTCGCCAGGTGGTGTCATTAACATGCACAGTGGATAAAACATTTTTTCTTTTTTTTTTTCTAAAGCAGGCTGCACATCAGAGCAGCTGCTGTCGGACGGAGACGCGCCGTGTGACGTGGCACGCGGAGCGGAAGAGCTTGTTTGTGTTTTGGTTCTGAGGGGAAGTTGCGAGAAGAAAAAAAAGAAAGGAGGAGACGTGACGGGATTGTTGAAATTATTCTCTTGGTTCCCCAACACCACCTCACCACAGTGTCCCGGGTTCCGTGTGTAAATACAACAGCGGCGGTACTGAAAGTTCCGAACATCGTCTGGCTCTCAGGTAGCGTTGACTTGACATGATCCGACAAGTTGTGGTTTCCAGCTGGCTCACTGACTAACGCTGTCATCGGTGACTTCGCTAGCTTAGCGCCGTCGCTAGCTGACTCCCGCTAATGTCGGTGATGTTTGACTGCTAAGGGAATGTAGAAATACAGGCCTTTGTCACATCCTACGAGTCCGGCTGTTCCTCTCGTGTGGTAACGCGGTGTCCTTTGAAAGCTGCTAGCAGTGTGTTGGTGTAGCTTGTTCAGTGACTTTGCTTCGCTAGCGGCTAAATGGGTGGAATCGGGTCAGTGGGTGGAATGCTAACAATGCTAGCAAGCTAATGTTTGTTAATTGAGGGTTTGGCTACTCCCTTTTCTGTAACACTAGCAAAGCTGCGCCAACAAGCAACGTTTGAGTTTAATAACGCCACGTAAAAAAACGACATTTCATTTTATGCTGTTTATTATCCTGTCATTTTACGACCGTTTCCTACTGAGGCTAATGTTACCCATTAGCTTTCTAACTGCCCAGGTAGAGCGCTAATGTTAGCTGACAGCATGCAAGCTAACTGGCGAGAGAACAAAAACAATTTGGTAATGGCGTCCCCCTCTAATATCCAAACACATACGTAGCGTCTTCTAACATCCGTAAGTGTGTTTACAGTCAACAGACGACGGTTAAATCTAAATGTTTTGTGAGCATCTCAGTCAGGCAGTGCGCAGTGTTTGTTGACAGTCTGTGTCATGAGTCAGAGTAAAAACAACTGCTGTTCTCATCGCAGTTCCTTGTGTGTGCTTAGTTCTTGCTTCTTTTCGAGATTTCTTCTCAAAATTTCTCTGTGAACATGAAGCTCAAACGTTTGACCCTACTGCTTAGGTGATGACCTTATGGGTCATTTTAGGAGAGTTGTGTCCCAAAGCCTTTAATTTAGGAGGATAGTGTTATTCCCTTTCCCAAAAGTCCTTTTTATGTTAAGAAAACAATTTTGCTCCATGTTATAAATGCCATTTATAACTGAAATCCCCTTTTATGTGGTTATTATTTCAGAAGATAATTTGTTGAAAATCATACTGCATAAATACACCTCAGTTTGTGAACTTGTAAAGCAAAAGTTGTGTTCTAGTTATTGTCTAAATGTGTGATCAAGAGCTTTTATATCAGTGCTCTGATGCATTTCAGATTAGTGTAACTTTAGCAGTCGTGAAGCCAGCACTTTACGGATTGATGTTACACTTTGAAATTATATTTGAAATGTAATTATAGCTGTATCCACTCAGTTATGTAGTTGATAAACGTAGCTTAATAAGCACCTGTAGATCTGAACAATGTTTTATAGAGCAGGCTTGCAAAAAGAAATCGATGTAGGCTGTGTATCTCAGTTAAATGATATAATGTACACTTGAAAATATAATATAGTGTATTACAGCATCGTCATAAACTGCGGGGTCAGAATTCACCATAGAGGCCACAGTTACCATCAATCAACACCTCTCTGAGGACAATATCACTAAAATGTGATTAATGTGGTTAACAAAGGTAGCCGTTGTACTTTATTACATTACACAGCATATGTGATTCTAATGGCGAGTTTGCTTGGGGGTGCACGGTGAAAGTCGTGTTTGTGATCAGGGAAAACATTCCACGAATCACGCTCAGGACAAGACGGACACAGACTGTGACTATCTCCGGACAACAGCCGTCTCTTTTTTTTATACACATTACTGAGCAAGTCATTCCTAAATAAGTTAGTAAGCAATGCATGAATGCATGGTATGCATCCATACAGCAGTTCTGGCAGTTGAAACAGGCTTGACTAATGTGGGTGGGTTTTTTTCACCCACTCGCTGTCGCCCTTGTCATGAATCACTGTTGTGGTTCATCATGACAAGGCTTTCTTTGCTTTCCGTTACTGTATGTGCTTGTGGTGGGCTCTAATGTCATCCATAAAGAAACGTTGACACCAAGTGGCTACTGTAACTCTGGCTAAATTCCTCCATTGCAGGTTATCAGCTAAGAAAACTGTGTCAACAATGGCGCATGTTGACAAGTTTCAAGGAGGGGTTTGTTGTTTGAAGGGCTTTTAACAGGAGTTGTTAGGTTGTATTACATGAAATTCATTCTCAAGTTAATCTGTTTTGCAAACCTAATTCACTAATAGTTATAATTTAAGAAAGGAAAGTTATTGCGTGTACTATAGGTATATGCTTATTTACATTTTAGCTTATTATTCGCCTAGTTTGTTGCTTTAGGAGGTGAAATTCATAACTTGATGCTATTGTCTCCTTAGTAGTAACTAAAAGTATTTTACAAACATTGCAGCGACGTGTGGAATTCCTGTAGAAACCTGCTGTTTATCTGAACTGGCCTCTGCAAAACCTGAAAAATGAACATGTAGAAGTCATACTACTGGGCTGCTGCTTGGCTTTGACGTGTGAAAGTAAGGGAGAGATGCACCTCCTTTTATGCAGTCAGTTAGGACAGATTGGTGCCACCATATTTAATTAGCTCAATTAAATCTGTTGGCTTGTTTGCCAGTACTTTGGATGATTTAATAATAATAATTGATCAAATTTATATAGCGCTTTTTCTAGGCATTCAAAGACGCTTAACACTGTCAATTATTCATTCACACACATTCATCCCGGTGGTGGTAGCTGCAATTGTAGCCACAGCTGCTCTGGGGCAGACTGACAGAGGCGTGGCTGCCATTCTGCCCTCCGACCACCACCTCAAACAATCCATTCATACGCATTCACACCAGGCAAGGTGGGTGAAGTGTCTTGCCCAAGGACACAACGACCATGACACAGGTTACAGGGCGGAATCGAACCTTCCGATCATTGACTGACTCGCTCTACCATCTGAGCCACAGCCGCCCCGATTTGGATGATTTACAAAAAATAAAAAATAATGCACTATAGTACAGTTTTATGAGGTCAAACTCAGAAAAATGTTACATTTTGTTTAGTTAAAGTAACATCATGTGATCAGTCTTGTTTCTTTTTTCCAGTGATGTATTTCATACATTTTACAGATTAAGTCCTATATCCCTAATCAAGTGTTATGTACAGAAAGCCACCAGTAACTACTCACAGAAAATGATTACAGTCAGTAGGTTTCATTTTTTCCATTTTATTTTGCATACTAATACTGTATGTCTCACAGAAGTGTGTCATATCCGAAACCTTTTGTTCTTTTTCGAGTCCCTCATCCAATCAAAACAAATACTAAAAAGTAGCTAACTATAGTAACTCCGTGCTCCTAACTCCAAAACAACATGGCTGCCGTTGCCATTTGTATTTTGGCGTAACACTTTAATTTTGTCAGTGTTTGGGGAAGTTGTGCTGTTAACTGAGTGTAAGCACATATGGTTTATTATATTTATCCAAAGCTGTGAAGGTGTTTAGTATGTGTTTCCTACTCAGTTGTTGTCAGTTGACGTATGTTTTCTCCTGCTTCTTGCAGCGGAAGTCCTGATAGTGAGGTTTGGCACACAGGATACCAAGGAGATCTGACTAGGTCATGGCCAATCGAGGAGGAGCTACAAGACCCAATGGACCCAATGCAGGGAACAAGATCTGTCAGTTTAAGCTGGTGCTGTTGGGGGAGTCAGCTGTTGGGAAGTCCAGCTTAGTGCTCCGCTTCGTCAAGGGCCAGTTCCATGAATTCCAGGAAAGCACAATAGGAGGTGAGCGTCACATCATCAGACGAGGCTTTTTCTGACAAGCTGCCAGCTTTTTGTAGATCACACAGCTTTTGTGTTGTGACTGTAGGAGCATGTGTGTGTCTGAAGCAACTAAGTTTTATTTTCATTTAAATAATTCTTTGAGTTTTAGAAAATTCTGCAGGTTGATGCCCTACTTTGCTGTATTTGTGACCTGTTTTGTTTACAAGACACTGTAAAGAGTGTGATTTTGTGTTGATATTGGTCGTGTAAAGCTGACACGCCCTCTCACCTCTTCCTGTCCCTTCAGCGGCCTTTCTCACCCAGACAGTGTGTCTAGATGACACAACAGTGAAGTTTGAAATCTGGGACACTGCAGGTCAGGAGCGTTACCACAGTTTGGCGCCAATGTATTACAGAGGAGCACAAGCCGCCATTGTGGTCTACGACATCACAAACGAGGCATGTTCATCGGTCACTGACTAAGTCTTCAGTGCTGTTATTCAAACAATCTTCTGACTTTAAGTTGTACTGATGTTACTGGCACATATTCAGAGAGTACTCCAAGTGCTTGTACGACAAGTCTAAGCATGAAGCATGAAATGGCATGAGGGTGTTGACATGTGGCACAATTTCTTCTTTTTGCAGGAGTCCTTTGCACGAGCAAAGAACTGGGTGAAGGAGCTCCAAAGACAAGCTAGCCCTAATATAGTCATCGCTCTCTCAGGCAACAAAGCCGACCTGGCCAGCAAGAGAGCTGTCGACTTCCAGGTCAGACCACACAAACTGCACAGTGCTTATCAGTTGTTGGGGTTTTTTTTTTACATTTCCTGGGGACACTTGTCTCTGATTTCTACCAGATATCTGTGGTTCTGTTTAAAGTGATTACATCTAGAACAGACATGACAAATTACTAATCATCTCTACAGCTATGACTCTGATTCCTGTTGTAACCGTTCAGCTGTCTTTCTCCTGTGCCTGAACGCATGCATGTGTTAGGATGTGCTGAAAGTTTATGATGTTTGCGTTGTGTTAACAGGACGCCCAGTCCTACGCAGACGACAACAGCTTACTCTTCATGGAGACATCAGCCAAGACATCGATGAATGTGAACGAGATATTTATGGCTATTGGTGGGTAACGCTTAACACTTAACTCATAAATGTTGCCTGCACATGTGTGGAGTGTTAACCAGAGTTAAACACAGTAATCCTGCTGGTATTTGTATAAAGTATTTAATCCGATTAACTGGATGGTTTTGGTCAATCTTGGGCTACAGTAGTTTTTTCATTTGTAGCTTCTGCTCCCTGAAAAGGGAAGAGTTTCTTGTATTCTTGTTTAGTTTGGTTTGTTTTTTCCTTTCAGCAAAGAGATTGCCAAAAAGTGAGCCTCAGGCTGCAGGAGCCAGCAGTGGGAGGAACCGAGGAGTGGACCTGACGGAAGCTGCCCAGCCAGCCAAGGCTCCGTGCTGCAGTAACTAACATGAAGAACATCATCTCCCCAACCAACCTGTATAGCAGTAACTAATGCGGCCAATGCCCAAAATGCCACTGCAGTTACTAATGCAATGTGTCTCTGAAATAAGAAAAGATGCCCTGTGCCCCCTCCATAAACCCCAGCCTCTCTTTTTGCAGTAGCAAAGTCAATGCCATTACACTCAACTTTCTTTGTGGCGCTGCCTCTTTTCCTCCATTATGGTTCTGCTGCTACCTGGTGAAGCCTCCTAACCACTCTGTCTTACTTTCTGCCATCTAGCTTGTTACATCTATCAATGATGATTGATAGGTCAGTGATAGCAGATATTCTAGACGTTAGTGCGCCCTGCCTACCATTATCTCCCCCACCCCCGACGTGTAGATACGAGTACCAGTTAGAGGAAGTGATCACTTCCCATTTCTGGGATAGCTTAAGACTTTACTACTGCATTTCTAATACCAGTTTTCTGTTTTTGTTCATTTTTTGATAACTTTGTTAATTATTGTTTACTATGATTTTGTCAAAATTATGGATGCACATACCTGTATATTTACATGGTCTAAAATAGAAAAACAAAAAGCCGTTTTACCTTTTGTCTCCAGTAGCACAGAAAAAAAATATCTAGTAGAGAAGAGGAGTGTTTTCTTGTGAATCTGAGAAAGAGGAAAGGCAGAGGGTGGAGGGAGAAGAAGAGAGGAACCCTAAGCTCTACATCTTCCGCTTGACACTGGGACCCTTTTATCGTTAAAAAAAAAAAACAAAACTGGACTGCAGTCCTTTTAAAATCTCTCTCTCTGATCCCCTCTGCCTTCCCTTTGCTATCCATGTCCTTTCTCCCAATTAAACCCAAAGTAGCACTAGTGTACATTCTCTTACACCACCTGTAGGCTCCACTCCGGGGCCATGCCTGCTTGTAGCTGTCCCTAGTGGCATTGTGCAATGTTTCACAGTATTTACTCTGTGAGTTGACTGTCTGCAAGGACCAATGCAGCGCAGCAAACCCCCCCCCGCGCTCCTCCCAGTTTTCTCAACAACAAGGCCACAGAGACCTCTGAGGTACACATCAGTGTCACCGCCTGCCCATTTCCTGATGTGTAGTGTCCTTTCACCAATCTTGCGTAGGCCCTTCATTTATGGTCATACTGGGATCTGTTGGGTTTCTGCCTTTTGGATTTTTGAGTTTATGCGATTATCTTTTCCATTTTGTCAATGTTGCTGGACCGCTGCTGGGTTTGCAATGGGTAAAAAGCAAAGGTGATGGTGGTGAGTGGGGAGTTGCAATATGTAAGGTTGAGTCATAATTCTATTGGAATCCTAGGTGTTTGACATCTCCTCTTGATTAGGAAGTGCTTTAGACACAGCTGTGTGTCCGTATGTACAAACTGGGCCTGGGCTGGTTGGCTGGTGACAGATTTCATCCACAGACTTACTCACATGCACATTTATGTGTGTGTATGTTTAAATACACTTTTGCACAAAAACACACACACACACACACACACGCCATCGACTTCCTCCCTCCAACCCCTATCAGACCTAAACATCATTGTACATCAGCACACACAGACGGTCTGTTACACCTCATCCTCACTTGTTTTTTTTTTTTTTTCTGTCCCTGCGACTCCCCCAGTGCACATTGTTACACACACACACACACACACACACACACACACACATATACATAGAAAACTTTTAGTCAGTAACTCTTTTTACAGGTCTGTCTTACTCATGCCTTGCACTAATGATGCTCATGAATATATCTTGTCATAATTTCAGCCAGTGTGATATAAATATATATATATAAATACAAATATAAATATATAAATAATATACTGTAAATAGGGTGTTGCAGTGTAGTCTACCTTTTTTCGATTTACCAGTGACAGGACTAATGCTTGCTAGGGAGTTGTCCAGATAATCATTAAAAAAAAACAACAAAAAAAAACTGTACAGTTAGCAGGAAAAAAAACCAGCTACAATCTGGGTTTGGAGTTTTGTTGCTGTTCCTTTTTTTTTTTCACACAAATGGTTAAATTATAATCAGTGGTGGTCTTTATAAATGTATGTAGTGTTATTAACAAAAAAGAAAAAAGAAATTGCATTTATTTAGTCGTCTGTCTTGTACCTTTTTTCCCGAAAGAAGAAAAAAAATTATATCCAGACATTTTGGTTTATATTTTTTAACATTATCTCTTTCTTGCATCATTTCTCCAAATCTTTTTTTTTTTGGTTTGTTTGTTTTCTAGTACTCCTCCCTGTAAGTAGACCAGAACTTCCAGAGACACCAGAGGAGTCAGACACAATACAGAACAGTTTGCGTGTCCATCTGTCTGCCACTCCATAACATCTCAGTAACGTTGTGACGATATCGTAGGAGCAGTATAACGGCTATCGGCTGGCACGGCGGTGACTCGTGAATAAATGAATTAACACATGATAGGGATGTAAATTGGATGGGTTCTTTTTTTTTTTTTTTCTTTTGCTGTGAACACTTAATTGCAGCCGAAAACATTTAAATGCAAGCATTTTACAGTACTGTTATGTAATGACCAAATAAATACTGAAATAAATTTGATCATTTATTATTGTAATCTGTGTATGTGTGTGTGTGCATGGACATGTCAAAGACTCTCCAAAGAAAGTAATTATTCTTTATCTTAATGTTTTTTGTCCTGTAGAGGTTTTCAGCCTCAGTTTCACACCAACTTGATAAAAGGCTGCTTGATAAAAGCTTTTTATCTTCATCCTCTCTGACCTTTAACTTAATGTTAAATGTTGAATTCCTGAGAGTAAAGTGGTTCTATTAAGAAAAAAAGCTATTTTCATATGTTTAATGGTTGTCTAAAAGATAGCATTAACTGTAGAATCCATAAAATCATACTGATGTTGATTTCAGTCCCTCCTTTATGTTGCATGAGATGAGTGACTTCCTCCAGACACTGTGCGCTCAAACATGGCTCCTCGGAGCATTTTTCCCTCCTCACATTTGACCTTGAAATTTTGCTAGAAACGGTTGCATTTTGTGACCTCTCCTCTCTGAATTGTAGTGGAGTTGGCCTATCCCATCTCAGTCCCCTAGCGGAGGAAAATGGGCCTACAGTGAGAAATTGAAAATAAGGATGAGCGCCATGTCTGATCCTCCGCTTGTGGAATAGGAGCGGACGGCAGAGCGAATATTTCCGCGGGGCCCCGGCGGTCCCTTCGGGTTTCGGTGCGAATCATGGCCGACAGCGCTGGGATTCAGCAAGGTTCGCCGGCCATCGGAGCTGCGGGCCTGGTCCCGGCCGCTCCTGGAGCCGGGGGGACGGAGGGCTCCGGCGCCGCTGGAGGATCCGCACGTATCGCCGTGAAGAAGGCGCAACTCCGCTCCTCACCTCGGCCGAAGAAACTGGAAAAACTCGGAGTGTATTCATCCTGCAAAGTACGCTACATCTGCAGACTTTTGACGCGCGGCCGTTTTGAGGGCTTATTTTTTAATTAAGGCTATTTCCTGAGCTCGGTTGCAATAGTTTGCAAAATGCAAGCGCAGCAAAGGAAGCCATTGCCGCACTTGAATTTTTTCATTTTGCATGCACGAAACAGTTTAGTCAAGAGGCGATAGTGAAAAATGTAGATAATTGATTTGTACAGCAGGACTGTGGAGCAGCGGCCTTCCAGCTGCAGGCTGCCCAGTGCTTTTACAGTGTTACTATGTTTCTGTCAAGGTGGGGGGTTGGTGAACGTAAACATTGGCTGGCTGCTGGGAGTAGCTGTGCGCTCGGGGCTGCTGTGTGTCGGTGCGCCGCGGCGTTGCTTTCCGCAGGAAATTTCACAGTGTCCCCCTGCCGTCTGTCAGAGCCCGGCGGTAAACAGAGAGGAGTTTATTGGGCTTATGCAGCGTATGATCCGCAGCGAGGGACGGGGTCTTTGTTTTGACAGGGTGACAGCTGCTGGGGGGGCGGAGTTTGTTGTTGTTTCAGCGCGCATGCTCAGTGCGGCCCCTCCAGCTGACGGTGACAGGCCTGCTCTCCACACCTCCTGTCACCGCGCTGACAGTCCTCAGAAACAGTCATTAACCTGAGGGCTGGTGAGGTTTTAATACTGGGGTAAGACGCCCCCTTCACAACAACAGCAGCTTTCTTTTAAAATATGTACATATATTGAATATCAACATAATGTGTGCACAGGAGATGTGCTGAAGTGAACAAATGTAGGTTAGACTACAGCAGAATGGACCAGAACATAAAATCCACAGAACCAGGGAAATCCTACATCACAAGTAATCATAATAATGAATGCAAACTTGTTGCTGTGCAAAAGATTAACTTTATTTTCAAAATGGATTATGATGTTGCCTTCACTTCAGCATAAATGTTAGGCCACACATACAGAACATACTTTTGGATTTAGAAAAATAAAAAAGATTTGGTTATTTCCAATTAATCTGTAATTGATGGGCCACAAGGTGTAACTTTACTTTAACTTATTATCACTGAAATTTATGTTCCTGACTTAATAATGGCAAAACAAGTTACTTTGAACGATACACACTTCACTTGAATTCATGATTTAAAAACAGCCCCAAATCAACAGGGATGTTTAGCCAACAGTAACTAAGAATTGAAGCTAGCTAGTGCTACAGCAAGCTAATGTGGCGTAACATTATTAGGTTAAGCTAAAGTATGCTAGTTAGCCTTTTAGCCATATATATAATTTTACTTGCTAGTTAACTGCAACATAAATGTTAGATAACACAAACAGAAACTAATCTTAGATTTTTAAATTTTTTTGATTATTACTAATAATTTACAATTAACAGGTAAAAGCTATAACTTTACGATAACGTACAACTAAGTTTATTATCATTGTTTTAAAAACGTTCTGACATAGCAGTGACCAGAAAGGCCTACAGTGGTGAGGAATGCATCCTTCTAAAGTCCTACGTTCACCTTTTCACATATTACTAAAACAGTAAGTGCTATTTTTTGTAAAAAAAAATTAAAAGTAATGAATAATCTGCCTTATGACACTCATATAAACAGAAAAAAATAATTTAAAAAAATGAATAAAGTATTTATTATAGTGTTTGTATTTTCTTTGAAAAGAGCTTACCTTCTGTATGCTGCTCTGGCAAACAGTGATGGAATTAACCCAAACAAACTTTACAGACAGCAAATAGTTTCAATTTCAGATAATATTTTGTCAGTTCTTGTTTTTCCTGTAGGATCGATATACGCTGCTGCATCACTTTATTCCTACTTATTGTGATAGTTGGGGATGACTATAATTACTGAACAAAAATCTGAAGGAAGCATGTATTATTTTAATGAATTCTTTTTAACAAAGGGGAATAAATATTTGTTGCTTCAAAACACAACATCGCTACAACAGAAAGGATGTCATGAAGAAACTAAGTACAGATATATAGGAAATGATAGTGGGCAGATTCAGAATGGGGTCATGAGACAGAAAATCACAAGTCAGTAAAAAGTCGCACTTCTGTGACACACGGAGTTAATGAGGTTGTTGATGCTGCTTGTGGAATGTTGTCGCACTCTTTCCTGAAGGGCTCGGGGAAGCTGGTGGACATTTCGCAGTATGGAATCACGTCAGACGCGTCCATCCAGAGCATCGTGTGGCAGATTGTCAGTTTGTCTGATTTCTTAGATGAGGAATGGTGGAATTGTGGACATACCAGCATCTATTATGTTTCTCGTCTTTTTCTTGACCTCTGTAGTTTTCTGTCATTTGAATGAAGCTGCATACTAAGGAGGCCTTTCATAGGTCAAAGGAGTGTCTGTGCACTGGTGGTGCTATTGTTCTTTAAAGCCACACCTGACCAGGGTGCGGAATAACTCAGTTGGTTGAGAATTTGTCACCAGTGGAACAGCTTAACAACTCTTTGTGGACATTTGGATCAATTTAACCGTTTACAACAATAGAAATCAGGACTTATTCACCAAGTCAGAAAAGAAATTCATTTGTATACATGTTTATGTTTTTCATTAGTGTACTTTGCATAGGGAAAAAAGGTGGTTCACTTGATATAAGGTGGATATACTCATGTGTGTGCTCCTTCTTGTACTAATTCCAGCTCTGCTTTTTATAGGCCGAGGGAGCCTGCAAGTGCAATGGCTGGAAGAGTCAGAACCCCCCTCCTACACCGCCTCAAACTGACCAGCAGTCCAACACAGTCAACCTGCAGGAGCCCTGTCGGAGCTGCTCTCACACTCTGGGTAAAGAATCTACAGAAAGAAAAATATGCCAGAAAGTGTAGCATTAAAGATACCTAAAATCCATCCATTATCTATACACCGCTTAATCCTCATTAGGGTCGCGGGGGGCTGGAGTCTATCCCAGCCGACTTAGGGCGAAGGCAGGGGACACCCTGGACAGGTCACCAGTCTATCACAGGGCCACACTGAGAGACAGACAACCAAGCACACTCACATTCACACCTACGGACAATTTAGAATCACCAATTAACCTCAACATGTTTTTGGACTGTGTGGGAGGAAGCCGGAGAACCCAGAGAGAACCCACACTGCACGGGAAGAACATGCAAACTCCACGCAGAAAGATTCTGGTGTACCCACCGGGACGCTGCGAGGCAACAGTGCTACCAACTGCAGCCCGTACTTACAATGTGGATCTTATTATTTTTTTCTCTTCCAGGTGATCATGTGACCCATCTAGAAAACGTCTCAGAAGAGGAAATGAACAGACTTCTAGGCATCGTCCTGGATGTGGAGTACCTGTACACCTGCGTTCACAAAGAGGAGGATGCCGACACTAAACAAGTCTACTTTTCCCTCTTCAAAGTAATTTTCTGCTCTAAGACTTTAGACAAACACTGAATTTGCAACGCTGCATTTCACTCAAGTGAGCGTTCTCCCTTTTTGTTTACCCCTCAGCTGTTGAGGAAATCCATCCTGCAGATGGGTAAGCCGATGTTAGAAGCACAGGAGAGTCCGCCGTTTGAGAAACCCAGCATCGAGCAGGTGAATTAGATGTCTGGATTATGCATCAACTGCAGAACAAAAACAAACCAACTGCTCAAAATAATGTTGAGTAAGTCCCTATTTTTATTCGTTTCTTGTCATGTGTTTCCCAAATAGGGGGTGAACAACTTTGTCCAGTACAAATTCAGCCACTTACCATCTAAGGAACGTCAAACCATCATGGAGCTGGCGAAGATGTTTCTCAACCAGATCAACTACTGGCAGTTAGAAACGCCCTCCCAGAGACGACAAAGGGTTCCCAATGACGACGCAGCTGGATACAAAGCCAACTACACCAGGTGGAAAGACTCAGCAGATAGTCTGTAAAGCTTCTTGGGAAAAATGTACAGTGGAGCTGCAACAATTAATCGATTAGATTGTTTTAATAGTCAATTAATTGCTTTCCTTTAGTAAATTTAAAAAAGCTTGAATTCTCTGGTTCCAGATTCTTAAATGTGAAAATGTTCTAGTTTGTTTCTTCCTCTATGACTCAATACATCTGTGGGTTGTGGACAAAACAATACAACAAACCGATTAATCTACAGATTCATAACAATAATCATTATTTACAGCCCTAATCTTCAGTGCAGCTGTTTTCAAAGATATTTCTGCTGTGTGTTCATGACAGATGGCTCTGCTACTGCAATGTGCCTCAGTTCTGTGACAGTCTACCCCGGTACGAGACCACTCAGATCTTCGGCCGGACGCTGCTGCGCTCTGTCTTCACTGTGATGAGGAAACAACTGCTGGAGCAGGCCAGGCAGGAGAAGGACAAGCTTCCTCCAGAGAAACGCACACTCATTCTCACACACTTTCCCAAGTAAGATATACAAAAAAAAAACCTAACAAAGATCAGAGATTTTGAGATATAAATGATGGAACAAATGTAAGACTAACCTGCAATAAGCCACACAGTCCTTCATGTAGATAGACTCAGTAATATAGTGTGCACACCTTCGAAAGAAAATAGATACACATGCATATTAAGACTGCTCAGCTATAGCAAAAATCTGATTCACAATTGTTTTTGGTCAATAATGTAGATCACAAGTCTTTAATATGATTGGAGCTATTATGCATTTGGTAAACTTTTTTTTTTTTTTTTAAAGCTTGTCTTTTTTTCTTAACCTACGTTGCTCTATGCTTGCCATCGTCTTGCACTGCTCTAAAACAAAGAGGTGCACTTGATTTATAAGAAAAGACAAAGCAGGAGCATCTGTGCAAAACATCATGCAGCACAATAAATGTTTTGTCTCAGTTATCTTGTTTTTCCTAATTGTTAAAAGCTAAAATTGTAACTGAAAATACATTTTGAGTAATCACCCAGCCTTAAAGCATGTTGGACTACTGTTGTTAATATAGTGAAGTAGTCATTGTGTTTACTTTGCTCAGGTTCTTGTCTATGCTGGAGGAGGAGGTGTACAGTCACAGCTCTCCGATCTGGAGCCAAGATTTCTTGGCAGGAGCTGCAGGAGGGCAGATTCCTATCCACACAGGTAACACACACCCTCAGCGCCTTAACCAAAACGCACCTTTCACGTTGACGCCTAACTTTTGAACTTTTTAAAGACAATGTGAGAGCTGTCACTGATGAATATAATTGCAAAAATACATTTTTTTACTGTGTTGCTCTGCAGTGATCAGTGCTCCCCCTGTAGCCAGACCGCTGTACTACAGCACCAGTCCTGTGTCGGTGGATCCATCCACCTGCGGCAGCGTCAGTCCTGCCAGGAAAACAGCTTCTGTACTCGAGACAAACCCAGGTGTTACACACAAGCCTGTAATTACTTGTAAGGTTACAATAATACCAACTTGTTATGTAACATCTGACAGCAAACACTGAGCACTAAACTAAATTATAGCCTTGTGTTTCACATTTAAACCACGTTCTCATGTTTCTGTGGCGCTTTAATTTATTCTATCTGCCTGACTACTTTAAAACAAGATTTTTTTCTTGGAAATTCATATCGGAATATCCTAAATGTACCACTTTCCTTGCACTTATTTGAAGCCCAGAGTTGCTCTTAACATCCTGACAGAATGCATCATTGGTGACTGAATGAACTTCTTGTTTGGATTCAGACACACTGCTCAGCTGGTGAGAAGATGTAAAAGAGGCAGGTGATGAGCATCTCCCTCTGTGTCCATATGTTCTCATAGTTGGAGAAAAGCGTAAACCCTCGGAGCCCCTTCACCACGAGGAAAACAAGAGACCCAGGGTGGTGGGTGACATCCCCATGGACCTCATCAATGAAGTCATGGCAACCATCACTGACCCTGCTGCCATTCCAGAGGTAACCAGTTCTTCTTTATGTGTCTTATGTTTATGGTTTGCTGTTTTAATTGTACAGCGCTTAAGATATGCTTCATAAATACATCTGACTGAAGGTGGGTTCACATTAGCGTGGAATGAAAACGCTCATCATGTGAATGCTGACAGTCTGGACAGAAACTGTCTGAGAAATAACTGACTGACTTTTAGCTGGTTTAGAACAAAGTATTTTTATTGACGTCAAATCGTTTTTTTTAGCTCAGTAATTGGCAAAACCCAATGCTGCTTGTTAGTGATAATTTTGTACACCCAGAGTGTGTAAAATTCTGCTCCGTCAGTCACGTTGTACTTCCCTGGAGGCACTTTTCTTTTTCTGATCTTTTGCTGTTTAAAATTTGCATTTTTCAGTCAAGATCTTTAGTCACCGATGGGTTGTTGCTTGGAAATATTCATTTTCAAAATCATCGTTTCCACACCAAATGTTCAAGTTCTGGTCGTGCCGTTTTCTGTGCAACATTTGAATGTCTTTTCAGGTCATAGAAGGCTTTTAAACACAGGTTTATACACCGGAATAAGACATACATAATAGTAATGTAGTGTGGAATGATATTAAAGTTTTTTCTTCTTATGGGGGCAGCAGTGATTACAACAATTACTTTATACCTCCCTGCCTGTGCAGACCAGCCTGCTGTCAGCTCATTCTGCTCGTGACGAAGCCGCCCGCCTGGAGGAGCGCAGGGGGGTGATCGAGTTCCACGTCATTGGAAACTCTCTAAACCAGAAGCCCAACAAGAGGATCTTGATGTGGCTTGTCGGCCTTCAGAATGTGTTCTCCCACCAGCTTCCCCGCATGCCCAAGGAGTACATCACGCGGCTGGTCTTTGATCCGTGAGTCTGCGCTGCACCCCGTCCACACTCCTCGCGCCTACGAATGTGTCTGAGGCACATTCTGACTAAAGTTCCTCTTTTTTTCTTGGCAGGAAACACAAGACGCTGTCGCTGATCAAGGACGGCCGTGTGATCGGAGGGATCTGCTTCCGAATGTTTCCATCGCAAGGCTTTACAGAGATTGTCTTTTGTGCTGTCACCTCCAACGAACAGGTCAAGGTGAGGACGCTGCCTGCTTTATTTCTCAGCCTGGTGTGTGTTTGAGCACATCTGGGTGGCCAGTTTTAACTTTCCTGCCTGTGCGGTTACAGGGATACGGAACCCATCTGATGAATCATCTGAAGGAATATCACATAAAGCATGAAATCCTCAACTTCCTCACTTATGCTGATGAGTACGCCATTGGTTACTTCAAGAAACAGGTAACGTGTGTTGTCTGTCAAAACATCACATGAATTAAAATCCTTCTTCGACTTGTCTCTTGACTCTTGGCTCCATTAGAAAAACATATACTTCACATAATCTGCAAAAACAAAACACTTTGAAATCAGGAATTAACTCAGATGTCCTGGACTTGCTGTTTCCGACACTGAATACTTCTAAATTTGTTAAAAACGTCTACAAAACAAGTACAGTTGCTACCCCTTAGCATCTTTTGTACTGGTATTTTTGCTAATTTGGACACTTAATTTTTACGTGACACTGAATGTTTCATAATAAAAACAGGAAAAATATGAGATTAATGTTTTTTTGAGGCTTCATTTTTGTAGCGTTTCTAGGATCTTGTCTATGCAGCAGCAAAAAAACACTCATCTCCTCCTTCCTCTTAGGGTTTTTCAAAAGACATCAAGGTCCCAAAGGCCAAGTACGTGGGCTACATTAAGGATTATGAAGGAGCCACGCTGATGGGCTGCGAACTCAACCCCAGCATCCCCTACACAGAGTTCTCTGTGATCATCAAGAAGCAGAAGGAGGTATGCTGCTTAGTTTTAAAATGAATGTGTGATGTTCAAGTGCTTATTTTCTGTCTTTTAATCCACTTGTCTTCCACAGATTATCAAGAAACTGATAGAGAGGAAGCAGGCTCAGATTAGAAAAGTCTACCCAGGGCTGTCCTGTTTTAAGGACGGAGTCCGGCAGATTCCCATTGAGAGCATTCCTGGCATACGTACGTTGCTCATTATTGACTATCTCACTGTTCTCTAACAATACCTCACATTTCTATTTATCTTTTCATGCATGATTTTAATGTTAAATGTAATTTTCATTTTCATTCTGTCAACAGGTGAAACTGGCTGGAAGCCTGTGGGCAAAGGGTGAGTGTGACAACTTGCTTTGTGTTGCTTCACATATTGACTAGTGTATCCCTGAGCAGGTTTTCTAATTAAACATAACTTGGATTTCTTATGACAGCAGTTATACAACCCTATAGATCAAACTTGCATGAGCAGGACAGAACAAATCACTCGTCCTCGATATAACAGCTTCACAATTTTGATGTTTTCTGTTACTTGTGCTACTTCAGGAAGGAACTGAAGGATCCAGATCAACTGTACAGCACTCTGAAAACCATCCTCCAACATGTGAAGGTGAGGGATTAACACACACACACACACACACGCTGTCTATATTTTACACACATTTTTTCTTACCGGACTGCTCTGTGCAATCTTAGAGTCACCAGAACGCCTGGCCTTTCATGGAGCCTGTGAAGAAAACAGAGGCACCTGGGTACTACCAAGTCATTCGCTTCCCCATGGGTATGTATGTTCACAGTTATCTGAAGGAGATAAAAGAGTAGGAATGAATAATGAGATAATGAAGAATGAAAGACAAGTGAGATGGGAGGTGAGGTTCAAGGAGGCATGAGATTAAAACTTTGGGTTGCATCTTAGCACCTGTCACGACGTGCTGCACGGCTGTCTAAACAAACCAACACCCACAAAGGTGCGGCATTTATGCATCACACCGCTTGATAAAAGACTGCTGCATAGGACAAACCTGTGTTTCCTCACTCTAAACTCCTCCTGAAGCCTCCTCGTGTCCTTAACCCTGTTCAGGACTTTCAT
>NW_007577777.1:1065959-1149676 GCF_000690725.1 Stegastes partitus
CATGTCTACCGTGCATTATGTGTCTCAGTCCAACCAAAAGGCACTTACACTTGTATAGATGTAGATAATGCAGCACAAGTGCAGATTATTTGTAATGAACATCGTCACATTCAGCTCACTCTGGTGGTTTTCACTCAATGCTTTTGAAGTGGTGTTTCTGTAAAAAAACAGAAAAAGAACAAATAAAAGAGCTCAGGGTTTAGCGGCGTAGTTATTTAACCACCGAGAGCGTATCATGTTTTCAAAAGATTTTTGCAATTCATGTTTCACATTTCACACCTTCCCCCTCCCCCCACAGACCTCAAGACAATGAGCGAGCGTCTGAAGAGCAGGTACTACACAACGCGCAAGCTGTTCATGGCAGACATGCAGCGCATCTTCACCAACTGTCGCGAGTACAACCCTCCGGAGAGCGAGTACTACAAGTGCGCCAACTTACTGGAGAAGTTCTTCTACACTAAGATCAAAGAAGCAGGCCTCATCGAGAAGTAGACGAGAGGAAGAGGTTTCTTTTAAGACAGTCCTGGGAGTATGAAAGGTTAGGTGATGCAAAAAGCCAAGATTAGGACTACTGATTCTGGAGCGGATAGGTTTCTTAATGTAAAAGGTGCAAACGGGTCCCAGATCGGCGCTCTGATAACGGCCCAGATCCTAAATCAGTAGCTTAGACTGATATTCACCTTGAAAGACAGGCCACGAGGGAAGGCCTCACTGAAGAAGTGTGAGGCTGTTGCTCATTTCAAACAAAAGAAGCGTTGTGTCTTTATATTTCATCACGTGTCCCAGAGGCCCACGGAGAGAAAGGACAGCAGCAGGTGTAACAGTAATACAGATTAAACAGGGCAGAAAGGTTTCGTTGTCGTTTGTGTGTTTTCGACGCTGAATGGAATCCCAGAATGACAGCTGATTGGAGCTTTACCACCCGTCTGTCTGTGTCTCCCCGTCTCTTTTCTTTTCATTTTGCCTTTTCAGTGTCTGCCTTCTCCTCTCAGCTGACTCAGGTAGCGATGTCACGAGACGTAACCACATGTGCAGTGGGTTTAGTCATAACAAAAGTGTTAGCGGCGAGGAAAGCGACCGAGAGTTCAAGTTTTCCTTTCTGTGTTCATGTGAGCATGTACAGAGTTAATGAGGTCAAAGTCTGTGATGAGTTCATCCTGCCAAAAGTGGAATACATACTTTAACTTTGTACAGATTTTAATTATTTTAAAGCACTTATATCCATTGTATATTTTAAATATGTATATAACATATATTTTCTTTTTCAGAACTAAAAAAAGTAATCTTTTTTTTTTTTTTCACCAAGCCACGTAGGGCAGTTTGACTATCAAAAATGCACTTTTATTTTTCCAAGTATTAGTTAACATAAATGAGAGGATCTTCTTTTCTTCAGAATTTGTTTTACATATAAATTACATTGTTGACTAAGGACTAATTTAATTATCTAGAGTTTATTCTTATTTATGTGCTGTAATTTAGAAGAATTATGCATAAGACAAGGTCTTAATTTATTATTTCTTATTTTTGTCCCGCAGATGGAGATTGATAACTTTATACTTTGGAGATAAACGAAAAGATTGTGCAATACTATGTAGTTTTGCTGTTTTGTAAAAAGGTGTTTGTACTTTTCAAACTTTAGGGAAAAAAGTACCTTTTGTAATATGTCTGGAAAAGTATTTCATGCTCTTTGTACAATTGGTTTTAATGACATAGTATTAGCCTATTTTATAGACTGATTAAAACAGAAGTGAGGCTAATTCTGTGTCTGTTTTTTTTTTTTAACTCAAGAATATAAATAAGTTCCCAGCCTTCGCCCAATACAGTATGAAGAGTTCATTTACAAAAACAGATAACTCCATCTTCACAAACCTTCAGAAAACCCACTTTTCCATCGTCTAGCTGAGACAATATCAATCAAACTCAAGTTATCTCTGTTTTTGTCATGTCATTTCTACTGAGTCAAATCCACTCAACTTCAGATTAATTAATAGTATCGCAAGCAAACGACAAAAAAAAAAAACGTTTTCTAAAAAAATCTACAAAAATGGGAGTTATCTGTTCTTGCAAATTAACTCTTCATACATAAACCAATACACTTTTTGTGAAATTCAGCAAATACCTCCTCATGGTTTGGTGGTTCATCCACTCTGTGTATGCCTTAAAAAAAATCTGTGGTTGTACACAGTCCTGGCTCTGTAAATGGGAAACAAAAGTGATCTACTCAACAGCATTCTAGTGTCCTGCAGGCTGGAACAGAGAAGCTAAATATGCTAATTAACTAAATGTCAACAATGTTTCACCAGAATCACACAAGTTGAAATCAAATAATGATTTTTTTAAAGTAATTTTTTTGACCTTTATTATATAGGACAGTCAAGAGAGAGACAAGAAAGTGGGGAAGAAGTATGGGGATTCGAACCCATGGCCGCTGCTTCGGGGACTGTAGCCCCTGTACATGGGTCATCAGCTCAACCAGTTGAGCTATAGTGGCGGCCCAAAATCTGATAATTTAAACTTCTGTAAAGCAGCAGAGTAAATGAAGGAAAATTTATTGTCACATCATACAGCAGAATATACAATTAAATCAAGATAAAAATCAGAATGCATTAAGTGACAATATGTACTCATATTCAGAATTGAAGTAAGATGATTAAAACTGCAAAAACTGCTCATCCTCAGGAAATAGTCAATACTACATTGGCCTACGGACAAAGAGAAGAAATGAAAGAAGACTACAACTTCACAAAATATGCACAAAACAAACTCACATAAAAAAACATTGTTAAACTGATCACAGTCGGTCTTCACACAGATACAAACCTGAGTGTGAGAAAAATATTCACTTGTCAAGCTCTAAAAAAACATCTGTGTTATACACTGGCATTGCCAGCCAACACTGAGAGTTCGGAGAGGGCAAATAAGGTAGCTGCTTTCAGCGACATCCAACAAAGGATTCATTATACTTCTCAAATGGCTGCTGGCTGCTCATGGAATTCCTTGATTTCTGCACAGACCTCCTTCCAGACTTCTGCTTGAAAATAGGAGAGCGGAGGAACTGCAAGTCTGTGAACTTGTCTCCTCGCCGAAGTTTCCTGCGAAGGTTTGATTAGAATTGTTGAGCATTCAGAGTAAAAATCAGTGAACCATTTAGAGTAGCCCCTCTCACACAGAGATCGTGTTGTATTACCGCTACCATGACCCCTAATTTATGCCGCTGTTGCTCGCCTTTATTTGTTCAGGCTGGACTAAAAAAAGCTGGCGAATGCAGCTCCAGTGTGTGATTACATGTAGCCTGCCAGCAATCAGGAATCAGAGGCGTGAAGTGTAACACAACAGCATCAGTGTCTAGTGTGATGTAAAGGCGCAACACTGATGCCCTCGCCACATTTCGTCTCTATACCTTACACATAGAACAACAAAGTGCAATAAAGATGTGACAGTCTACTCCTGAACAACAGGTTGTGTGAAAGGGGCTAATCAGGGCCGCACTAACTATGTAAACGTACGCGTTTAGTGAAGGCTCTTTATAGTCGACCGTCATGGTGCAGCGCCGCTTGCGAGCAGGAACAGGGGTGGAGCATCGGGCGTCAGAAGGGCGCGAGCCACCACAGGAGAACTTGCGATAGGCTGCAGGGGACAGATTGGTCACATCACACAGACTCAAGCCCCGCCCCGCTGTCCTGACACCAAGCCCACCTGTTGAAACGTGAAGGAAGATGTGATCCACAAGAAAGAACAAAAGACAAACAGGAGTTGTGTGTATTCATGTGTGTACACCAGTGAACAGAGTGCAGGAAAATCAATGCACAGAGAGAAGACCATAGAATGAAAACGTGATCTGGTGAACCCATGTGCTTAGTGATACTGTCACAGTGATCGTGACATTCAATTCTGACATCAAATAACGTCTTACGTTTCTTGCATGATTTGAGCCGCTGCGGTGTTTGGTGGGGTAAAAGAGCTGGACCTTCACAGGAAGAATCTCCAAAATTAGACAGGACGTTGTCTATTCTCATCATCTCAGCTTCAACCAGAGGGCTGACAGGAAGCAAACAGTCCTCCTCCGTCATCTGCTCACGAGGCTCTAAAAAACAAACACATAAAACCATCGTGAACTCATCATAGGTCCTATAAAACATCCGAACGTGAGGGGTTTAATATCTTTCATGTGTGAAAATGGTTTCATAACATGTAAATATGTTAAATAATTCAGACCAAAATTCACTCTTTGGTTGTTGTTCTACCAACAGACTCTATATTAACATTAAAATGCAACAGCCCTAAGTAAGACAAGCACTTTGTTTTATTACCTCTTTTTATGCCAAATCATTTTTAGAATAACGGTTAGTGATTAACGTGTCGTGAGAAACGTTAATCTGTTTGAAATTTATATCCCATCCTAACAGGTGCATTTATCTCATGCTCAGGGAGGGACAGTGTGTCATAGATAATAGTATATAAAAGCAATGGACCAAGTTGTTAATAAAGGACAATTTGTTGCCTTTTATGAAGCTGCTTATTAGTAGTGCTGCTTAAATACTGTGAAATACGGCAGCTTCATCTTTTCTTAACGGTCTTTTTTTGTAGCTTTGGAACCTGAGCGCGATATAACCGGCACAAAGGAGAAAGATTAAACATGTACTACTCACCTTGGTGAATTTCCTGTTCCAGCCTTACAGGGTCGGGGCTGTTAGAGAAGCTAGAATCAGCTGAGTGCCGGCGATGACCTTCATCCTGTTTAGTCTCTGCAGCCTTGGGGCTTGACTCTTCATCTCTAAAGACTAGAAAGCACAAAAGAGAAACCGTTTAATTGTAAGCATTAAAACAATAGAGAGAATAACAACTATATAACTATGAAACCTAAGTTGAGAATGGTAAATCTAAATACTCACCAGAGATCTCCTGCTTCGGAGGGACGTTTTCTTTCTGTCTGACTACTTTAGAGGGCCGACCTCTACGAGTGATGATCACTTTGGTCTTGTCAGGAGAAGTCTGTCTCCTTCTGGTCTTTTGAGGGACATAAAGGCTGTCCTCTGATTCAGAGGAGGGTGAAGATGAACTACATTCCTCCTGTCTGGAAACCACAGGGGAAGGTTCAGTCTGGGTTTTCTCTTTTTGTGGACTCTCTTCATTAATGGGCGTGGCTGGCTGATTGTCGTCTGCCTTGGCTCTAAATGGTGTGACGTGTACTGTCTCTTCACAGTCAAAGTCAAATGTGTCATTAAATCCCACAGAGGTATTGAGCTTATTGCTCTGTGGCGGAGGTGCTGTTTTGGCCCGTGTGGCTGACCGGTCCCGACTCTTGGAGCGGGCTCTGGGTTTGGGATTGTCCCATGGTTTCTTTAATGGAGCCCGGTCTGGTTTGCGTCCTCTCTCGGATTTCCGTGAAGCTGGTTCTGGTTTGGAGCGGGTCTGCTGCTGGGTTTGTTTCCTGCTGGGTTGCGGCCGGCTCTTTTTGGGCGGGACAGGCTCAGGAGTGGAGTGTTGTAACTCCTCTGTGTCACCAAGGTCTGCTCTCTCTGGTTCTGCCCCTTGTTGTGTTTGATTCAGATTTCTGTCGTCACTGCATATTGGACTTGAAGTTAAAGCCCCAAACTCAGCGACTGGGTCTCCCTCACTCAAAAACCTCTGTTCTCGCACACGCTCTGACCTCCTCCTGCTTTTTCTGTCTGTGCGTTGACGCCTCACACCCACTGTAGACGGCAAGGTAACCACTCTGTCACATTGAAGCTGTCCATTGTTTTTAGAGGGCTGAGAATCTATGACGAAAAAGACAAAAATCAACATGAAAAATTAGACTGGCTGGGGCGCCACTATAGCTCACCTGGTTGAGCTGGCGTCCCATGTACAGGGCTACAGTCCCGATGTGGAGGTCATGAGTTCGAATCCCGCTCATGACCCTTTCCCACACGTCCTTCCCCCGTTCTTCTCCCCCACTTTCTCTCTCTCTCTCTCTCACTATCACTATCGAATAAAGGCACAAAGGCCAAAAAAATAACTTAAATTTTTTTTTTACAATGGCTCAGGATTAAGATAAATGCAAACGTTTATAAAAAATACAGAAAACTGCATCCAACTGCTGTCCTATAATAATCTGAAGATTTGAGGAGCAGGTTAAAGTCTGATGAATGAAAATATGTGAAAATAGCTAGAATAGCTTTTATTCCTGTGTACACAACAACAACTCATTATCTGTAAAGAATACCAATCAACTGCTTTTTAAACTACCAACCAAAACATGTATTATTACTTTTTTGGGGTTTAACTTGGATCAGCAATGTTAGCTTTATTCAGGAAAACCTTTAGCTGATTGGAAGTGTGAACATGTTATATTTACATTACAAATACCTAGAAAATCATAACTCCACATCAGTGACAAAAAATACTCAGGCAATAATATGTTAATGATTATAGTTGATATCTAACACTGACCAGGAAAATCTAAGTTTGTGTATTTATACCTGCACAAATTGGCGAGGCTTCACACAAGAAGTGCTCATCAAGTTTCTGGCTCGTCCGCTTTCTTCTAGAAATTATGGGGAGAAAATAAACAAATTGTAATAACTCATGATAAAGGATTTGACAAAATTTTATGTGACAGATTTATAATGTAAAAACTCACTTTGCTGAGTCCACATTGTGTTGGGGTTCAACAAGGACATTTGTAGGTTTGGTCTAAGACAGAAAACAAAGACAGAAAACATTTTTCCATAAGAACGACACGCAGTATTTCACAGTACTTTACTTGGTTCACTGATTTATCAGGATAACTTTGAGAGAGCGTACCTCTGAAGCACTTGCTGCCAGAGCTTCCTGCTCTTTCAGCTTCCTCTTGAGCAGAAGCAGGTGAAGGAACAGAGCCTGTTGCTCCCTTTTCAGCTGCAGAATCACTGCATTAGACTGCCTCACTTTCTCCTTCTCAGCTTGCAGCGCCACAGCCAGCGCCTTGTTGTTTAGCTGGACACCCTTAAGTATGGTGTGCGTGGAGTTAGCCACTGGGAGAAAACATAGGAATGATATCATTTGTCTGAAGACAAAATCCATCTACATACCAGCATCCCCTGAACTCCTGCATCTGTCTATGTCATAATTTGCCAATTACCAGTGGACCCTAAATGTGTATCATCAATACAGTACATTTTGATTTAAAGGGAACATAGTGTGCATATTTTAACTCATGTGTATGCTGAGTTTGTCAGACAAGTTGTTAAATCTGTAGTTAGGGACACAGGAGGGATGGAATTTGGTCTGTAATCTTACTGAGCTGCATTAGAATGCCCATTTCATTCGCAACAACAGAAACAAGAAAACATGTTATTGAGAACAGCTTTACTGAGAATTCATCTGAATGAAAAGGCCCTACATGTGGGCAAAAAGAAAACAGGAGACAGCTAAAGGTATCGTTAGCCACATTAGCTGCAACTCTAAGGATTATCCTATTGTTGTGGTGGCATTGTCATAAAAAAAGAAATCAGTAATCCTCCCAGTTTTCAGTTCCTCGGATGCTGAGAGTGCATGTATCCTCTTGTGTTCACTCTTGCAGCCAATAGCAGGGCAGCTGATGTACTTTGCTCATGGCTGAGATATTTCAGAGTTAGCAGAAGCTGACTATAAACAATGCTGTTGGACTGCTAGGTAGATGCTCTTTCTGAATTGCTCACCAGGAAGCAGCAGGCAGTGAGGTGGCAGCATTACACAGAATCTGAGCTAGAATACTGTTGGTTTGTTGTGGTAGTACGGAGCAGTTCAGTAAAATTTTCACTGGCTTGCAAAGCTGGGAAGCTTTAGTTGTGGAGGTGGGGCTTGAAGAAGGCAGAAGTAAAGGTCTATAACATATACACAGAGTGAACAACATGTAACAACCACAAAACACTATTCAAAAAATAGATTTTTACCACATGAGACTTTTAACTAACAATAATTTATAATTTCCTCACCACTGCTTTTGCTGATCATCCTGGATCTGCCCCTGCTGGGAGCTGAAGCGCTGGCCAGCCGTTTGTTCCTCTTCTCCTTCATCCTCTCCTTGATGTCCTCCAGACTCTGCTGGAAGGACTTCTTCTGGGCCCGTTCTTTCACCATTGTTCAGGATCTATGATTCTGTCAAAGTGTAGAAGGTTATTCAGGACCTTACCGGCGCAGCTTGATGATACATCTCAGCAAAACATGTTACGAAGCCTGAGTGCTAGCTAACAAGCTAGGTTAGCAAGCTAGTAGACGTTAACGTTTGTCAGCGCATTAGGCTATTTTCAGTAACTGCAGTCCGGCGTTGTATTTGTAAACAACGTTGAAATGAAACCTACCGGAAGACGTATATCACCAGGTTATTTGGTCTGTATATTTTCCCTTGAGCAAAACGCGTTTGTAGCTTATGTTAGGCAGAAAAATAATCCATTTTCTCTCCACTGCTCCGTCCTGCGACAGTTGACGTTCGAATTGAGAGCCGCGGCCGCTGATTGGTGGAAATCTGAGCGACGTCAGTTCCTGAAAGTGACGCGATTGGTCGCTAGATGGCGCTAAAGCTCAACAGAAAATTAACCACGTTTGGCTGCCGAGGACGAGTGATGTATTTGGTATTCATTATTCGTCTGCATATTCCGATCCTTTGAGACTAAACAGCAGAGTACCACACAGCACTACAATTATCTAATTATAATTCTTGGCGTTTCAATCAGTCCCTTTTCACCCTTCTCCTGTCTGTCTATTGGAAACAAACAAAGCAAAGTGGAGCCCCTGCACCATGTGCACCGCTGGGGAATAGAGGCATAGTAAACTTCTTTTAAAAAGTAAATTAGATTACAACTCACCAAGGGTCAGGCTTATTCACTACCTCCAGAATGAGTATTCATAATTGACTGCTGGAGATAAGAGCTTGAGCAGGCCTCTGTAAAGTGCTTTGATGCATGTGGATGGAGCTGATAATTAATCTCAAAACCTTCTGACAGGCAGTGTTTGAGTCATATTCCTCGAGGTTTTTCTGAAACTCTTATGGCTGACTCAAGCCAAGACTGCACAGAAGCTCTAAAAGCCAGCCAATTAATAGATGAATGCAAATTTTAAATTGGGCTAGTAAGTCTTTTGACACTCTGTTCCTGTGTCCAGACTAATATCATCTTGCGTTGTTCCTGTTTAAACACACATTCCCTCATGCACACTCACACAACTGTCTTTCTTCTGCCACCCTGAGTCCGTAAGTACCCATTACTACCCCTCTCAGGTTTCGCTCGATAAATGTTCCGTAAATATTGGATTGCTTGGTATTACATAACTATTCATGACCTCATTTAGTTTCCCAAGTCAAAGTCAAACAGGGCATGTCATGCTTGGCAGGGCACAGGGAAGAAACTTGTACCTTTCATACATTTCGCTGCAGCTAATAACATCCATTTGGACCTTCTGTCAGTGATGATCCAGGAAAGTGTGCGCAGTAACCAAATAAATGGCATACTGGGGCTACAGAAGGGGTTTGGGAAAGTTTGGGTGCCTCAGCATTTGCTTTTGAGCAGGACCCACCCTGGAGTAAAGCCAATGAACAGTTCTTGATTTAGCTCGATTTTCTCACAAATGTTTGGTCCTTTGCGGTTGAATTATTTCCACACTCTTTGCATGAGGATATGTAGCAATTAACCTTTATACAAAACAAAATGAATGACATTTTTTATTACAGATGAAAATCCAACCTAAACCCTCCCTAACTCAAGTGTAATAGCAGGCATGCCTTCTTATTGTGGGTTTGGGGATTGAGTAAGTGTAGGTATGAGTGTTCTGTTTCAAAATGAGCCATATAGACCTGTAATGACTCACTGTTTTAACAATAACATCACTTCTGTTGATGTAAAAGGTGTATTATTCTTGCTGAAAGCAAGCAAATGTTACAGCTGTTCCCGCACAGCAGGGAAATACTGACTGGTGCTTTTTGTGTGTGTTTTTTGTGAGTCTGTCTGTATTAAAGAGCAAAAGGAAAGGACAGAGAAGTGGGGGAGAGAAACATATAAAGTCAGACAGATAGACAGCCAGAGGGACTCCACAGGTTTTAGCTCAGCTTGTTTTAATGGACAAATCCATCACACAGTCATTTCGTGTCACCCCTTACTATCCACATGTCAGCTGCCTGGAGAGAAACTTATTGTTACAGGTGCTGAAAAGTATAGGAGAAATGGATTAAAATGAAAATATAGTGAGTGTTGTGGCAGCCTGAAAAATGGGGAGCATGTTACAGATAAAAAGACAAGATGACTTTAAACATCAGCACATACTGCATGAATACTTTGCCTTTTTTGGTAGAACAGTAGCGAGTACAAGTCTGTTTACCGACTGATATCATTATTATTAAAAGATTATAAATTCATCTCGGTCCAGTCAGATCTCTCACTCACACATCCCTGTCCAGACAGCCTGACTGGCCAATGAACTGATCATCTGCTTTTCTACCAGATGAAAAGTATTAACTCTAATCTGTGTGCTCGTCTACTTGTGCCAAAAATACACAGCCCTGCTTTTTAATATGGAAAATGTGCATTTGCTGCCATAGTCCCAGTTTATGGTAATGAAATCATAACACGGGTGGTGTAATCAAAGCCCAAAACCAAACTTTGAAACAGAAACAGCTCAGGATGTCAGATGATAGCTTGTTTTACGGAGCTTAGATTGATAGTAAATTGACAGTTGAGCAGGTGGCCACCTCCAGCCGTATGTTTTTCATAGTTTAGTTCGTTTCACAAGAAGGAGGACATCAAATCACACATGTCTACAGATGGTGTTTCAGGTAGCTCCTGGTGAATAGGAGATTTTATACAATAGATACAGCACATATTGACTTTCTGAACTGTTCTGCAATGTATTATAATGCTGCAGAAGAATTCTATTGTGACATTTTTCCCTCGATGGATGCAAAGCAGCGTCTGACTGCATCGCTAACAAACATAACTGGAGGAGCGCTCCTTTAACCAGACGACAGCAGCACCGAGCCCCAGACACACAATTGGTTCTCTGTGGGTTGCAGCTTGCCCATTATGCCTTGCAGCCTGCTCTTGAACACCCCGCTGAGCTATTTACTTCACAGCCAACATCCCCTCCGTTTACTGATCTGTTGCTCCATGCCATACCGCTGCACTGCCTCCGCAGAACCGGAAAGCCTCACAGGGAGTTAACAAATCCTGTCTGGTGCTGCAAGAGCAACAAATGTTACTTAGGCAAGAAGTGGAATTGACTGCTGCGCCTGAACTTTCAACTTTTGCTCCCTGGATAGTTGTGGAAGTGTGCTGACCCAGACAGATGGTGCTTGTGCCACAGCTCCACTCTGCCCACTCACCTTTTTTTTTCAAGAGCTGGAGAAGCACTGCTCCCACTGGGCAGCTTGTACTGGTTGTGTAGGAGTGCCAACCTTTAGATGTACAATACTTTGACCAGAGTTAAAATGCAGGGATTGCTGTTAACCACCTGGTCAGTGAGGTTACTGAGTGGATCTGTCATGCTTTTTTTTTTCCTCAGGTCAGATTCCTGTAAACACATGCCATATTAAAATAGACTCACTACAAACTCACACAGAAATAAATCTTTGCAAATCTAAAGCTCACTGATTAGGATGTTTGACTGTCTCATTTGTTTAATCCATGCAAAAACCAAAGAGTGGAAACAATGTGCTGTTTAATTAATTGAGGCTGCTTTGCATGCCAGGAAGTTTTTGTTCCTGGCAATGAAATAGTCCTGTACAAACCTCCAAAGTAGCCATAATAAACCCCCTCCCATTAAACACTGAACTGACATGTTCACACTTTGAGCTTTACAGGTGCTGGTAGACTAATTTTACCTTCAAACAAGGTCTTGTTTCTCCCTGTTTCTAGTCTTTATGTTAAGACAAGTCCTCCAGTAACAGCTTCATATTCATCACTCATTGGATCAATCCTCTCCTCTAACTCTTGTTTAGAAATTCAATAAGGGTTTCCCCAAATTATTCCTTCACCCTTCAACAAACCAACCAAAAAAAGTTTTGCAGCTGCTTATTGAGTCCCATTTGTTGAACAGAATCCTTTTTCCATCTCTCTTTTCCGTTGGTCGTAGTCTCACTGCATTTACCCATGACCACCTTTGCTTTATGACTCGTATTAAAGTGAAATGTGCAGAAGTCAAAATGATGCATCCTCACGCCAAGAGCTTATTATAGCCTTTTGTCTATGTGGACAGCAAGTAAGAGCTGCCCTCACACGGCATCCGCAGCTCTGCACTGTATCTTTGTAGTCTCTCCAGGTAGCAGAGAAAGAAAGATTCCCCGGGTGCCAAGTCAGGCTTTTGTATTGCTGACATGTGTTTATGTGTGCCTGCCATGAATTTGATAGCAGAGTCAAGAGGCAGAGAGCTGGTGTAGAGAGTAGCCACGGACTCATTGTGAGATAACCAAAGAAAGATGACAGAAGGTGAAGGAGAAAAGACAGTGAAGGCTGGCAGGCGATTGAGCCAGGGATTTAAGGGGCCATCGGAGATCTGAATTACGACAGCCTGTGTAGAACTGAGCATCCCACACACAGATGTTCACAATCATCACCCCAGACAATTAATAATTATAATAATAATAATGACGACGGCGGTGACAACTGGGAGAATCAGGAGGCAGTGAATGATTAAATGATAATTCTCTGAATTGGCCAGCAGAGATGTTTAGTTTGGAGTGGCTGCGGCAGACAGACAGAAGTAAAAATATCAAGCTAATTAATCCAGTTTGGTGTCAGTTGGCCGATGACAGACCAAAACAAGGAGATAGTCTGAGCGGTCGTGGAAAGTGGAGAACAGCAGGAACCAAACAGCCTCTGCCCTGACGTCGACCTCTGAGAAAGTTTAGAGGACCTGAATTTAGATAACGTCAGCATGGAATGTCATCACCAATCAAACACACATTCAGTCAGGCCAGGGCTTGTACCGGAGCAGCAGAACACACTCTGGATACCTTTAGGCTGTTAAAATTACCTCCCTTTAAAACATAAGTGCACCAAATTGACCACAATGCTTGAGGGCCGCAGCAGCGCAGTGGAGCTCATCAGGAAGACGGACAATAACGGAACATTCCTGCTTTGATTTACCACAGAAGAGTGAAGCTGGAGGGTATGCAGGGGGGCCTTCAGAGCCTCCTGGCTATGGATTTGTCCTTCCCATTTTGTTTTTTAGGGGAAATACTTGAACGCACACCAAGGGAAGATTACTTTTGCGTGCTGCTAAGTAGCAAAGGAGGATGAATTGGGTTTAGGTCAGAGTCGGAGTACAGAGATTTATGGGTTCGGGAGGAGGTGATGTCTGACTGCATCTTGGTGCGTCTACAATTCTGGCAGTGTTTAGGTGAACACGTACACAAGGAGCTGAAAAGACTAAGATAGATGTTGATTCCCGCATATGCTCTTATTTAATAAGCCTGTGGAACAAAATTCCATCCGAGAAACAGATGAACACCATATTACGTTGTTATTGCACTTTATATTTTGGATGAAATTGGTTTTGGAGTCATTTTCATCAGCGACCCCACGTGGATGCATTTACCCCCAGACAGATAAATAAGCACCTTCTACAGTCAATGCGACTATCCACAGCAATTGTTTATTGGAAAATAATAATCAAGCATGCTCTGGGTGGCATTCATACTTATATGCATATCTGCACATACAAACACACACGGTTATAGTCGTCATGGAAGTTCACCGTTCTGCACATCTACACCGAAATAAACTGCAACGTCTGCTTTCAGTGGGAATGTTTTACTGATTATCAGCAGAGAAAAACGCTGCAAAAAGTTGCGCTTCTATGACGGCTACATCTGTGCATGCACTCGTACACAGTCACACACTCTCTCACATCTGAAAATACTCTGTCTTTGCTCATTTGCTGCTTTTCTACTCCCTCATTCCCAACCTGTCTTGTGGTTTTCAGCCCAAGCTAATAGTCCTCAGTCTATAGACACTCCTGGTATCTGTTGGTATGTGGGATACAGGGAGAGCTGTCTTATATCACATCTTGTTCAAGTCTCATGGGCGTATTTAGCTGTAGTTCAGAACTGATTGAGACATCGACGGGGTCAGTAGGGGGAGAACAGAACCGACGTGTGTGTTGAGCAGATGGGTCCGGGCGCCGGATGAAGCAGCGCCTGAGGGAGGGGCTGGCTGTGAAACAGGGCGGGGCTTGAGTTTGAGGCAGGTTGGAGGGGAAACGGGGGCAACGATGCCATGGCGGCGGCGACAGAGAGCTGACGCTGCAGGAGGCAGGAGGCCAGAGGTTTGGTCAGGTCTTGGTTCTTCCGTAGAGTCAGTCTTATCTGAGGACGAAACACAGACAAACAAACTGAAGTGGGTTTTTTTTTCCTCAAGAGGAAATTGAGCAGTTTAAGTAGGAAACCAGAGATGGAAAAGTAGATGTAGAAGTAAGCACCTGGCAAATAAAGCTGTCCTAGCTATTGCCAATCTTATCAATAATCAGCTCTCATTTTTAACGCAATCTGCCTTTTGTCTGCCTCACAATGTCACAGGAGTAAAACACTCGAAATATCTTATTCCTCGGTCCATATCGCTGACAGTTTGTCTCACTGGCAGTAGGGAGTGGAGCTTCCTGGAAGAGGCCCCTGAGAATTACCTCACGTACACAAACACAATGATGAGGGGTGAAAGTAGGGAACAGTGGAATACTCACTGCTTGGAAACTCTGGTGGCGCTGGGTGGGAGTGTAGGGGCTGAACTTAGGCTTGGCGGGTTTACCTGCCGCTCTGTCCTTGTGTCTTCTACTGCTGATGTGCTGCAGCAGAGCGAAGAGACGCGCAGATAAACACACAGGAAAATAAACACAATGTAAAGACAGTGCAGACAGACAAAGACGGTCTTCTTTGCTTTGACTAATCTGTGAAGCCTAATCAAAGTTCCTTCTTCCACGATTTAGGCAGAATGCGTATATTTTGTTGGCACTTTGAGGTTCAAAATATTCATGAGGGGCGGGTTTGGAAATCTTTTTTTTGATTTGATTGACAAACACAAACAGATGGCTACGGCCAGCGTGGCACACAATCAGCAGTGAACTGCTCAATATTCATGAGCACCTGGCCAAAGTTAACTTTTAAACAGTTAGATATGAAGACCAACACTATGCATTCATATCACGGAGAGGGATGCTAACATCGTATTCAAATGCTTGCTGAAATAGGGGAGGCTTAGTAGCTTTGTGCTCATTATCTTGAGGGATCTGTGATTTTAGCTCACCTGCGGCGACAGGTGTGAGATGTCCACGCTGTGATTTGCAATAAAATATGTATGGTCCTGAATTTCCTGTCTGTAATGCACAGTGGATAAAGTGATAACGGCTCTGTTGATGCTTTCCACTTGCTGAACTGCGTGAACTGCAAATCTGTGTGGTAGCTGCCCTTTTTATAGCTTTACATGCACAAGAAGAACCGACCAGTAAGAAGTGAGATGAGCAAATTTCTTTTGTCACCTCCTTAGTATTCTTTCTGCATGAGCAATGTAGCAACAGTAGATAGTAAATGGGCGCTTTTGATCGTGTTATTCATCTACAAATGCCTGGACTTTTTGGGCTTAAACCAAAAAAGAGTTTACAAAATACTGTTACTGTACTGTGCTGCCACAGTGAACCATTTGTCAGAGAAGAAGAAAACGGCGTACATGAAACACAACGCGAGAAAAGAAAGCACTTCAAATACAATCTGCCACAAATAAAAGCTAATAAAATGCAAAAGTATATCCCTTGAATAATGAAACATATGATGCACTTCTATTCCACTTCAATCAAGTAGCAAAAGAAGGTTTTTCTGTCCAGGGAGACCATTAAATCTGTCTGTTTTTATTGCTTTTATAGCACAATGACAAATGTAATTGCAATTGTTCTTTAGATTTTTCCACCAAACATCAATAAACCATCTTTCCTGTCACATAAAGTTTTAAAGTCTGAGTCACGCATAGATAAAAATGTCACTGCACAAATCCACAGATGTCGGTGCAAAATGTCAGAGTTAATAAAGTTTGTGCCGAGCCGCCGGTCAGCCAGATCAACTCACATTTATGTCTAAGAGTTGGAGGTTTGCATTCTACATCACATGACGTCTAAAACTGATGCAAACCAACAAACTTTCAGAAGCAAGAAAATACAGTATTTCTCTGTTACGTCTACTATGCGTGGAATGTGTCTCTGTGTTAATGGCTAAAACAACCTGTCCAAATTTCAATTTTCTAAAATTTTCCACGGCTGACCTGTTTGAGCTGAGTCTCCGAGTTCACGTGCACATCGCATATCTCACAGTGGAAAGTTTTGTTCTGGAGTCCGGTCGCCAACTCAGATGGTGCAGCCATCTTGGCTTTAACCCCCATCCTCGGGAATGACTTGATTGCTCCATCACCACTTCTGGCCTCGAGCATCGTCTTGTGCTTAGTGCCTGAGCACATAAAAAGTCACATCAACAGAATATAAAACACGTAAGCTAAGTCTGACTTGGGGAGCGGCTGGTTCTCACCACTGTTGTGGGCCTGGAGCTGGGAGGCTGAGTTGACAGCCACCTTGCAGAGGGAGCAGTAGAGCAGACGTATAGCTTTTTCTTCTTCCGTCTCCTCCTCTGGAGCCTCTGCCTCTCCGTCTTTTTGTGTCTTTTTCTCCAGTAGCCTCGGGCTGGGTGACAGAGAGGGGTCAGAGGGTGTTTTCACAGTTTCACTGGGGCCACTGGTCGATGGTGCCGTCTCTGAGGTAGGCTTTGGGGCTGACGCTTCTAAAACGAAGGTAAAACAAAACAGAAGAAGATGGCATTAGTAAGGCACAAAGAGACGGCAAGAGACGAGTGCTGAGGAAGTCAGAGAATAGGAGAAACACTTTGTATGAATTTTCTTACAAAAAAGAAAAAAAAATCGATTTTATGACTTTTTCGGCGAGAAAGATAAAAACTCACCAGGCTACAGGTGATTATGAGCTCTATCAACCTCTCTAATGGCACTAATAATCAATGATTTCCCCTGGGATCCTCCTCCCAGCACTTAAATGGACAGTTTTGTATAGAGATGATTTGCCTCAGTTATCTTTTGTGAGGCTGACTTGCTCCTGAAGGAGCACATGCTGATTTAAGGATTCACTCTTTGCTAATAACAATGATTAGCTCTGCCTAGCTGAGTGGGTGTCTGTTTGTTACCACTGATTCCCCGCTCTCTCACTGAAGCATTCTTCAGAGAGCTCTCCTGCCGTCTCATCCACTTCCCTCAAACTCCAAACCTAAAATGATCATTCGTACTAACAAATCCTCATACCACTGTTGTCACGTATAATTCTTCTTCTTTTTTTTTGTTGTTCTTCAGCTGCAGTGAAATGTATTATTTTCATTTCTCAGCGCCCACACGCATGCAAAAGTAGCACATCAACACTGGCACAAATACACACACACACATGTTGGAAAGCAGTCAATGCTTTGACACATCGCCACACTTACGCCGACATGCCTCCACACACACACACACACACACACATGTGCTGGAGGTGCTTGAACAAACACACACTGTACAGCTACCCACAGATCATATTCAAAGCGTTTTCACTGTGCTTTTGATCTCGGGAGGCCACTGAATGAGGTCAGAAAATGTAGACATGAAGAAGGAGCAGAGGATAATGCTCAACCTTTAATCTCTTCGCTGTGCAACCCAAAGCAGCAGGAGGTTTATCACATCAAAGAGTTAAAGTCGTGACTGGGAAAAGAAGGTTTGAGCCGTACGTTCATATATCCAACAGTGTCATGCATTTGATGCCTGCGCGCAGACACATGCGTACGCAGGGGAGGCCTGCGTGCCAGCGGAGACACACACCTCCTGATGTTGTGTCAGAGCTGGAGGGCTGCGAGCAGGGAGATGGGAGGATTTGCGATGTGGTTTCCTTGGCGACTGGTTCAGAGGTCCTGATCTTTGAATCTGGGGCGTCCAGAGCTTTCAGCCTTTTTGCGTGCTTCGTGCCGCTGTAATGGGAAGACGCCTGTGCCTGTGTGCCCGAAGGGAAACAAAAAGGTATGAACACAGTTAATCAGTTGTGTAAACCTGACAATGCTTTTGTTTTATATGACAACACATGACATAAATGTGACGTTTTAGAGGCTGCTGTAACTCTCAGCTTGATCCACAGATGTTTAATATATAGAGATATAGAGTGAAAAGTGAATAAAAAGTTGTCATATTCCTGATCTAAATGCTTGTTTACATCAGTTGCAATGATAAATCTTGCAGTGAAACAGCCCTTTGTTTGACCTGTACATGTCCTAGCTGTTGAACATGTATTTTTTTTGACACTTGCACTTTCTCAGGCTTTGTATCATGCTCAAAAAAGAAGCAGAGCGAGTGCATTACAGCTCTGCTTTCTTATGAATCATTCTTTAATAAGTATAATTAAAAATGAATCTTCTAAGACGGTCAAATAATAGAGGTGTTCACTTTTCACCCAGTTATTACATGAGACAGCTCTGCCCCCTCAGAACCAGTAAAACGGCCAAATTCAAGGGCAGGTCTCCTCAGACGCTCAACTGTCATGTCAGGGTGTGTGTGTGAAAAATCAATGCACTCTGAAACAAAAACAATTCACAGTGTGTGTTTCCACCCACCTCAGAGTTGAACCTCAGTCGACAGACTCCGCAGGAACTGGGCTTTCTCTTCAGGGGTGAGGTTAATCCGAAGCCTGGGCCGATCAGAGCTTTATGGATGGGATCCATCTGCAACAGGGCACGGGGGTCATGTTAAGGTCACGACTGGTTCGAGATCGTAAAAGACAAGACGGAGTTACGTAATGGAAGTGATCACCAGAGTGAGGTGTAAATGACAGGCTGTCAGCGAGGTAATATTCTCCTTTGGAGACACAGATTTAGAATGTCTGAGGTCAGAGGTCGGAGCTGAACGGTGGGCAGTTTGCTGTCCAGTCATGCTCCCACGTTATCAACAACAGCCAACGCACAGCGCATAAATTACATGCTCTCTGCTGTGGAGACTTGACTAACAGCAGAAGGTTTAAAGTGACACTCCACCTGAGATTCTGCCTCGTGAAGATGAAACGCTCAATACCTGCAAGCTGGAAAGGTGTCAAGAGATGTAATTTGTATGCAGAGCGGAGAACATGGTCAGCTCAGATTCATAGCAGATCAATTCATTCTGGGAGTGACATGTTTTCATGGCATCAGAATGTTTACATAAACTGTCAAAGCACTCTGCAAGCACATCCCACTTCTCCTCTGCCCACCAGTACGCTTGATATGCTCCAAACACTCGTATCGTCAGCAAAAATAGGACTAAATTCATAGCTTCCATCTCTATTGACTGTCAAACTCACAAGCACTCTTTGTTCTATGGTTGTCCAAAATCTCAATTTTAAGGTCGTTTTCAGTTCTTCCTACTAAATTATCTAAATTATTTTAGGTATTATGCTAATAGTGCAAAACTACATTTGTTTCTCAGTTTTTACAGAGAATTTTCTTTCATAAATTACATAAAAATGTTCTCTGTAGTTAAATATGTAGCTCTTTTATAAAGGTTTATGTCCATACTATCAATTTATTGTTTTTCCTCACAGTTCCAAGGTAAATCTTATTAGTGTTTTACTTTCACATTGGAATTCTAGACACATATCGACCAAACTTTTTTTCCATTATCATTATATCCAATTAAAGTTTATTGATGTGTCTAAAAATGTAGAAAAAATCCCGATAACCTATAACGAAAGTGTCTGTAAATTTATTGTTTTTGCACTTTAGAAGAATCCAGATGTTTCACTTTCACTTCACTTTGTTGCTACAGTGATCATCACATCTACTCAGTCCACACTCGCCTGAGGCGCCACAAAAGAAGAACATGAAGGGTTATGCACTAGATCGACTAAAGATGTTCTCTTCCTGCTCCCTGCATGTCAGTATCGGAGTCCATTTGGACCACCATGAAGCCACGCTGACCACAGCTTCTTTAAACCCAAATAGACGAACTACCAAACTTTTTACAGTCACCTTTTAAAAACCTGCAGGAGTGAGTGTTTCCTCAGCCGGCCCTGTTCCAGGAAGCCTCCACGACACTCACCCTGCGGATGGTCTTTCCAGTCAAACTGCTAGATATCATTACCAGTCAGGGAAAATAAAGGCTCCGCAGTTTAATATGATGCGTTGTGGTGGTTTTGTGTTGTGTGAACACTCAAAAATCAACTGATTAGCGACAGAATTACAAACCTTTCACCTCCGGACTATTTTTCTTTACGAGAGCAAGAAACAGGCAGTAAACCTCCCAGTGCCTTTGCATATGTGTAGGCGTGTGCGTGTGTGTGTGTGTGTGTAGACAATACCAGCATCTGACCACACAAAACTGTGCACCTCTGGACCTTACTGGAAATTGTAATGAGCACATATACTCAGTGTCATAAAACCAAACTGGCCTTCGTGGAACAAAACAAACCTATTACCTGAGATGAAATGTAGGGGGTCGTATAAGCAGCCAAAGCAGGAAGGCTTTATGGAAATCTGGCTGGCGGTGATGTCTAAATTTATGTGTTATTATGGGTCAGCCAGCTTCTTCTGTAAGCCCTGGGAACATATAGCTGCACCGCGCTGGAGATTTGGCTTGTTCCTTTAGTGCCAAAGCCCAACTCTTGAAACGTCAAAAACGCAACAGAATCTGTGCATGTGTGTGAGTGTGAGTGTGTGTGTGTGTGTTCGCACTCATTTTCTTTGATCATCACTCCAGGCAGCTGCACTGGAATGCATCTCTGCAGTCACTGCTCTCTTATCTGTCTCTGTTTCCCTGCAGCTGTTTGTGGATATAAAACTCAGGCAAACCCATGTAAAAACAAGTGAAGGCTCTTCTGAGTAGTAGTCGTGGAATCGCTGAAATCAAGAAATACAGCAGAGTGTGTAATGTGACACATCCATAACAGCATCAACACACTTATGAGAATGTGAGCGCAGTTTTACGCTTGGCTGAATGAGAATGAGCGTTTTTTAACTTGAGCACCAGCCTCCCTCCTCCTCCCTCCTCCCTCCTCAGCCCCGAGGCTCCTGTATCACCGCCTGACCTTCCATCACGCATTCCTCGCTTCACCCCTCCATCTGCTTACCTCTGAACTCTCTGCCTCTCCCTTCGTCTCCGTCTCATCAAAGTCACCCTCCTGCCTCCCCGCGGATTCGCCCGCTTACCCTCCACTCCCACTCGACGCTCCACGACGGACTAGCACCTGTGGCAAAGTCAGCATGCCCTTCTTACTCATCGCCTCTTCAGCTCTCCTTCCTCAGATAATACATCACCTGATGGAGCAAATCTGCCTTCGAAGACGGCAATGAAAATAATACATTCAGTAAATAAAGACATGACATGCGCCTCACAGCATCAATTATAATTCATTCTCTCTAGAAACCTCTGCACACAGGGGAGGTGGCATGTCAGACATGCGCAGCTCCCTGGACTGAGTTATGGCTGAAACATATGGCCGAGTGAAGCAAAGCAGACTTCTACCTGGATCACAGTCAAGAGCCTGAGATTTTATACTGATGAATGTTCCTGCATTTACATTGTGTACCGGCGTGACAGCTACGTGTGAACGCATGACGTCAAGCTCCCTAGAAGGAGTGATGAATGAGCTGCCGCTTTTGGTTCTTTGTCATTTAAATGATCATTTTCTTGGAAAAACAACGCCAGCGTTCTGCCAAACTCCGAGCCAAAGTAGCTGGCGAAGTCCGAGTTTGAAGAGCAAGGAGCCCTTCGCGTGGCTCACGACAAGCATCCACACGAGCTCGCGCAGACCCTGTCGCCATGGCAACGCACATGTGGGCACCAAACAAACTCCGTCGGAGGCCGACGCGCACTGCATCCACATTCACGACAGAATGCAGGCTTGTACGTGCGCGCGCCAAAAAAGAAACCCACACACAAAAACACACATTCCAGGAGAAGATGCAGGGAGCCAGAGTTCAGCTGTGTGCCCACTTACTTCACACCCACAGGTTCAATTCAGAGGAGGCAGAAGATTCCCTCACAAAATAGACTTGAGACAATATTTCATTTTCTTTAGCATTGAAATCCAAAAACATACCCAAGGAACACTTCATCCTGATCTCAGAGGTGACATTTATTTAACAAACACAGTAAAGCTGAAACAATTGGTGCCTAATCGATGAGTCACTTCACAGAAAAGTGTTTAAATTAGTCATTTTTTTAAAAAGCAAAATGCCAAAAATGTTCTATTTACCCCAGCAGCTTTCCCTCATCATTTATCATGGTGAATTGAATATTTGAAGGGGGGGGGGGGGGGGGGGGGGGGTTGGACTGTTTTCTGAGAGTTTAAAGACAAAAGTGATGAGACATTAATTGAGATAATATTCAGCTGTTAATTGCTGCCTCTAAGTCTTTAGAGGTGGCAGAAGGAGCTTTCAGTGCGCATAATGAGACGTATTTCATGCATTTGGTCGATATTTTCAAGCTTCGTTGTACAAAAAAAAAAAAGCTCCAAAATTACACCCCACCGATGTCAAACACTGTAAAGTTCAGAAGCTTTTTACAGTTCTGACAATATTCCTGTGGCTGCAGAATGGGACAAGTGTTGGAGGTGGAACAGAATGAAAGAAAGGAGAAAGACTGCACTTATACATAGGTGGGAAGGGATATGACTCAGCAGGGAGAGGGTGATGTGAGAAATTTAGAGAAATTCTTCAGACAAGTCATCCACCAAGAGAAGGGAAAAGGTGAGACATGCCAACAGTTTGATTAAAAAGTGGGAAGATTTTTGGTGTTGGTAGGAAAAGAGGAAGGGGAAAAGGAAAGAGAGGTAGAAACCAGTGCGAGCGAGAGAAAGTGCACGAGAGGATGAAGGATGGGAAAGATGACAGCAGGGGACAAAGTGGAAAATACATGAGAAGAGAGGAGCTGAAGTGAAGAGGGCAGTGGAGCAACACAGAAAGTGGAAGAGGTGGACGGAGAGAAGAGGTGAAATGAAAGAGGAGGGAGCCGAGACCTGGACCGATTCCTCCCTCAGGTGGCAGATGGGCTTTTTGACAATGAGAAGGGAGCTAAGGCACACATACAGCCCACACCTATGCAAAATAAATGCACTACACCGCACACTGACAGGCCACCAAGCGAACGCACTCCTCCCTCTAAACCCTCAATTTGTCTCTGTCTTCTAACAGCACATGGCGGTTTTAGAAATGCGACGAAAAGTAAAGAGAGCGGAGGAACAAAAGGAAAATTGTCAGTTTTGCCTCAGAGTGGTTATTTAGACAGAATCAGCGGTGGCTTATGAGTGGCTTTTAGCCTATTACATCATTTCAAGTTCAGCTTCTGTATGTGTGAAGACAAAGGGAAAAAAAAACGCTTTTTGGCCCGAAACGCACACACTCAGGCTCCAGCTACATTACACCTACTACACTGACTCAGGATGGAGAAGTGATTTAATACATTACCCAGCCAGGATTATTTTAAGACATATAACATGGTTCCTGTGTAAACCATACGTCAGCCCTGGGCTCGGTCTCACACATCAGCTCTTGGACTTGCACTTCCCTCCACCTTCACCCCTCACAAACACTGGGGCAGACAGCTCTAAGAAAAGCTCTGCGTGAGGAATACCAAGGAATCAGCTCCACCCCCCAGGTTGTGTGGAAATGTCACAGCTCTCTGCATCAGAGGTGATATATTTGGAAAGGTGTGGGCAGCGCGCTCATGCATCTGTGTATCAAACATTTAACTCCAAGCAGGGACACTATTCCATGAAATTAACTCCTCCGCATGCAGCAGCAAATACTGCTGGTGTGATAAAGTGCACAATTTAGGTTTTGATAAGAATTAAAAAAAAAAAAAAAAGGCATGGGAGTACAGTTGGCGAGAAAGAGCGGTTGCCATGACGGCTGCGATGACTGGCAGTACTCACGTCAGTGAATCCAGGCAACAGGTGGAAGGGGAGGAGGGCTTTGGGGTCGGGGGAGGGCTGGGTCCTGCCCAGCGTGGGACGAGTCAGCGGCGGCAGAGCGCTGTGACACACATTACCTGAGAAAGAGCAGAGCAGGGAGGAGACGGGCAGGTAGATAAACATATGGAGCAATGACTCAGTGCAGGTGAGACGATTCCTTTTAGCTGATCATCAGGGTGATGACAGCTAATAAGATGAAGAGAGCGAGATGAAGACACTATTTGCACAAAAACTTGTCTGGTTATATTTTCTTGATACACTGTAAAAAAAAATGAGCAGTGTTTTCACAGTTTGGTTTTTTTCAACATTACAGTATTCTGGTATTTTTAACGTATTCTTTCAGGCAATCTGGCTGATCTGATTTTCCCTTTGTTGTTGTTGTTGTTGTTTTTAATGTTACAGTATTCTTTTGTATTCCTTACTGCCAGATTTTCCCCATTTTTATTTTATTTTTTACAGTGTACGCTTTATTTTACTCTCTTACTGCTATTGCTGCTTTACTGTGTGTGACGCTTTGAACTGTTGGTCACTTTTTAGCTTTATGGGTGCCAATTAGCTGCAGAGCGAACCCAGACACCATCAGTGTTGTTAAGCAGCCTCTCTTCTACGTGCACTGACCCCTACAATAAACACTTTAACAAAACATATTCTGCAGCTCATGGACAAGTCCTAACTGGAAAAAATGCTTGATCTGAGGGTTTTCTTTTACTCATAACGCAAAAGTGCTGCCAGATCAAACATCATTTTATGTTATGTTGGTTTGTGACGCCTACTAATCCACGCTGGCAGCAACGTCAAGTCAGAAACTTGTATGTCAAGCAAAGGTGGAAGGTAAACACAGCATACTTTAACTGTTCTAAGCTTCATCTCCACTGCACTCTGTCTTTGGTTCATTTAGATTTTTTACATACAATTCTTTTATAAAAATATAATTCACAGTATTATTACATAATTAAAGACTTTTTACACATGAAGCCATCATTCATCCGTCTGCAGGATTTGTGCAAAACTATACTTTGGAAACTTTTGTACTAGAACTGAAGAGCTTAAGTAAAAGCTGGCGTGCTTGGGTCACATAATTGCACTTTGTGTGCAGGCTATAATTATTCTGGGTTGTAATGTATTACTTCTTTCACAATCTTTTAAGTGCATTTTTAACATTTTGTATATTAAAAAAAAAAAACTTAAATAAGTCACTTCTAAATGATTTTCCACACACACGTCCAAACAAATCACAAAACACATTATATCAACATCACACTCACTCATGCAAAGCCTGTTAAACCGCATCCAAACTAACATGAATGCACTTGTAAGCTGACACACACACACACACACACACACACACACGCACGCACATTAGTGGCTCACTGTGGCCAAGACTGCTCCGTGTGATAAGCGTCTTGTTTGTGTTGCTCATTCCTGATTGTGCAGCCTTGTTTTGCAGGTTGCACGTTGATTACAGTTTGATTCAGCTCGCATGTGTAATCATCATAATCAAAAATCACAACACACCCATCCGCTCTGCCATTAGTCTGATTGCCTTCAAAGATTTGTGTGTGTATTTGTGTGTGTGTGTGGGCGTGTGTGTGTGTTGGAGCTGGGTGTGGAGAAATGACTTTTTAAAGAACTCGTGACATACAAGAAGCTGACAGACTCAACACACACACACACACACACACACACACACGACCTTAAATGGCCTGTCACATTTAAAACATAGAACTATTACACATTTATAACACAACATGCATCCATCACAATCAACAATAATATATCCTGGTTGGTCCATTTGTAGCATTTCTACTATATTTTGAACTTACAGTGTCAAATATCCAACAGTAAGCATGCATAAGCCCTCACAAAGTATTTTTAATTTCTATCTTCTGCTAATATTTACATGCTGCTGTTATTTCTCGTGCGTAATAAAGAAAAGGCTATAAACTAAAACATGATCCAGGCTTCAGTAACCTGCCTCAGTCTGTTGCAGGTGACTGACTGACTTCCCACAGCTCCATTCCAACATAGCAACAAGTGACTGCGCTGCGTAATTACCAGCAACACAAAAAAAAAAACTCTTCTGAGAATTAAAGCATTTGCGCGTCGTTTACGTACCAAAATACATGGCGGCACCAAGTGAAATCCCGCTTGTTCAGTGTTTGATGGAAGAGTGTTTCATCTCCGGGCTGAGATGAGGCTTCTTCTTCTTCTTCCTCCTCCTCCGGTCTCCCTCTTTCTATCTCTCTCCTGCGGCTCCGATGCTGTTCCTTCCCATCTGGATTCCCTCCTCCTCCTCCTTAAACTACCCGCCCCTCTTCCTCCTCCTCCTCCTCCTCCTCCTCATCTCTTCACGAGTCGTTGTACAAATCTACCTCTGTATCTACATCTCACAGAAATCTGGTTTTAATTCAGTAAATAGAGCTTAAATTACCTTAATGGGTATAAAGCACCAACCCTGGATTAGTGTGAAAGCTCACTGTCAGAGCAGCAAAAAGCCACATTTGGATTTGATACACAGAGCAACTCAATATTTCACAGAGTAGATGGCTTGTATTTATTTATTTTTTTAGTAACTTAAAGCTGCACCTTAGACATCAAACTGCAAGACAAAAAAAGAAAAAAAAAAAAGGAGGAGGCTGCTGTTTTTAGGAAAGCACTCCTGTGTTCTTCTTCTGCTTCTGTAAATGCTTTCCCATCCTCGCTCCTTTTTCCTCTCGGGCCCTTGGTATTTTTAGATGCATCCTGGCGCTTTCACTGAGAGGAAACTGCACACAACACATACAGTAACACACGGTCCAGCTTCAAAAACATCACGAGCTCGCCACGCTTACATGCAGGAAGACGGACAGGAGCTCGTTGCATTCTTCTTCAGCCTGAGTGATTTCAGGAATGCAATGTCCGCCTTTTTTTTTCTTCTCTCTTCTCACTTGCACACACTTTTAGATGGAGTGTATCTTTTTGGCAGACTGACCCCACTTCAACTTTCTTGTCCGCGAGCCCAAACATGTTTCCTCCCTGCGTCTATAAAGCGGACAACAACATGTGTTTTCCCACAATCCCTAAACTCCAGGGGGATTCACGTCAGGAAGGCTGTCAATTCAACAGCTGGTGTGTCCCCCCCCGAAACATGCACAAACACTGCCTTTGTGCTCACTAACAAACAATTTTTTAAAATCCTTGATAACGCTGGAACATATTTGTGATGAGAAAGCACAATAACAAGAACTCACACAATCAGACTACAAACTGAACGGAAATAAGACAGACGTGTGGCGTGCGACTGGGCCTCCCTCACTCAGGGTCATTCAGTCAAATCAGAATACGAGAGTGTGTATCTATAAAAAATATATGTGCTATCCCCACGTTCGAGGCATATCTTGAGCCTTTTCATCTGGACTGCACCTTCATTCATGAGCCACATGGAACAAAAAAAAAAAACGTAGAGGAGAAAAAATACAGACATGGAAATATCTACTCATAAACTCAATTTCACGCCCCTTTTGTCACTTACTGTATTGCCAGGCGTTTTGTGTTCATCTGAGAAAGAGCAGAACACTTTCAGGGCCTGTGTGGTATTATTTTTTTTCCCCCTCCTTCCTTTAAAAAGGAGCAGTTGAAAAGTTTCTTCTTGCCTCGGAACAAAGCAAAAACACAATTGGAAGCGTCGTCGTTCTAGCTCTGACCAGGTGTCTTCTTTCCTCATGTGCGGGAGCAGAGCCAGACCAAGAAATCACCTTTGGATTTCTGCTGTGAAACTTTTCGTGGGCAAAAATGTTGGAGCAGGTCTGTCTGGAATTTCTGGGTTAGTGCAACAGCAACACGAAAACCAGGCAGAAGTCAAGTGTTATGGCTGTGGATGAAAGTTTATTGTGCTAATGTGGCTGAAGAAGTTGCCGTCTAAAACCTGATCCTGGTCTCCTGCTCTCCAGATGTCATCGCTCGAACACAAACTCAGCAGCGAGTCCAACATGTCGCACCGGAGCTAATGTGTTAATGACAATCTTATTTTACGCTGTTTCTCGTCTCGGGTTTCAGCGCTCAAGCGATAGTTAAATGCTTTACACCTGCAGCCCTTTAGCATCATAGACAAACACTGCGGCTGTCATGGCAACAGAGGTATGTAATATTATGTTAAGTGGGCCGACGCTGAGGCTCTCAGCTGTGTTTGTCGCCGGCAACCTGTTCAATTACGTGCAGGAGTGGAATCCTGTGACCCCAGCTGGGCCTTGAATGTGGACAGCAGAGCACAACGGGCTCTCTTATGAAATTAGAAGCTTTTTTTTTTAAAGGTGTTAATTGACTTGAGTACACAGGAAGTCCGTGGAGCCAAACACAAGGTGGCAGACAAATGTACAAACACCCTGTTACGGAAACTGATTTTTAATTCCACAACAAGCTGAGCTGAGACTAAACAGCTCTTCAAACACACTCTTGACATTTTCTCTGCAATCACCTCCAGGTAATAATCCACCTCTCAGCTCTCTCTCTCTCCCTCCGTTGTGTATTTTGGGGAGCCTGAACACACACACAACCACCCATCGGCTCACCTCTCCCTTTGATTGGTCGCCATAACAACATCACCATGGCAATCAGCGTGCATTGACTTTGATTCTATTTATGTGATGATGTCAGCCGATGCGGAAATATCAAATTTGCGTTTCTCCGCTGACATTCGCTGACAGATGCAGGGTGACGGAGGAATGCAGGATGTCACACCAACGCGCGCAGCGAGACTTTTGGCTTCCCTCGTGTGCTTGCAAGCAGCACAGATGCAGCAATTAGACGCGGTAATAAAGCACAAGTTGGACCGCCAATGCCAGGTGCAAATTCAAGATCTCTGCATTTTAACTTTGTGCTGTTTGTGTGCACACGTATGAAGCCTTCAGAAAACTTTTCCATCGTCTACCTGAGACAATATCAAACTTAAGTTCTCTCTGTTTTTTTTTACATATAATTTCTGCTGAGTCAGATCCACTCAGATTCAGTTTGATTGATACCATCTCAAGCAAACAACTAAAATAAGTTTTCTGAAAATCTACAAAAGTGGAGTTATCTGTTTTTGCCAATGAACTCTTCATATATTTTGCTTTACTTCCTGTCATTCACTTACACTCATAGATGCATGGCAGCGAGTTAAGTTCAAAGGTGCCAGTCTGACCATCAGCGGAGATTTAGGGTTCAGTTTTGCTAAAGGACAAATGGATTAAAGTGCCAGTGCTGTGATTAGTGCCTGCTCCTTGAGCTGCAAAACAAATCTCCAAATTTAGTGACTTTTGTTGTCATGTGACTACTTTCTAAACTTAAAACCAGAGGACTAGCTGAAAAAAAAATGCTGCAGACAGGGCTGATTGTCTTAACTCATCAAAAGTTGACATTTTGGAGATGCATGCTTTTCAAGTTGATCGATGATGATTTACAAAAACAACACAGACACTCTGTCTTTGTGTGGAGAAAATACTTTGGGGACTGAGAAATAGATAACTCTATACCAAACAAGTGCATTTGTTTTTTTAGATGATATTTAAGCGTGAATTGAAGTTTGTTTTGATTCTAATATTAATATTTATGCTAATCACACTTATATAAAAAGAAAAAGCTCTGGACAACAGGTCAAAAAAAGTTTGTGGAACAAAACTCTTGTGAAAACAGGAATTAGGGAGAAGAGAAACCGCGAGGCAACAGAAATGATGGATTTCATAAGTGCTGGCTCTAAAAAAAGATCCCTCCTCTGAGGGGTCAGAGGTCATCGGCGAACAAGGGTCACAATTAAACCCGTGCAGATTTGATGCTGCAACTTTACATTCTTGTAAGATAAGATTCCTCACAGACTGAAAGCACTGGAGGGGGAGGAATCATAAACAGCAGATAAACAGAGCCATGTCGAGGTCAGAGGTGCCATACCACTCATCACTTTAGCATGTATGAGCGCTGGTTCTGGACTCGCCTCTTTACGAGCTACACATGTCTAGTAGCATGTGGGTAATAGCCACCACATGTGTGCGCTAAATCCAATTCTTTCCAACCGCTGTGAGGGCTTTACCTTTAGGGTGGGGTCAGAAATGAATCGGCAGACCAGCAGGAATTTGACTGCAAAGTGGTAGAAGGAAATATTGCATCATTGTTCAGACAGACAAAAAAGAACAGAGATCTGATCTTTTTTTTTTAAATTTCACAATTTTCGCAAACGTAACCCTTACCTCTAGGCTCAGGAGGACAAGATTTACAGATTTCACGGCCGGGCTTTCAACCTGCGCCGCCTGCTCAGTCTGCATGGATTATTACACCAGATGTCTTTCCTCAACCCATAAAAATATCCTCATTCACTGGATATAATTAAACATTTACTGCCCGGCGCAGACCCTTCCTATCATATTTTCATAAGAGAAACTTAATAAAAGCATTTGTGGTCATTTTCGCTGTAGCAAAAAAATCATCTTGAGCAGGGAAATCTTGCTCGAGGGACACTGCACGCGCGCACACACACGCTCACGCCACAGTAAAGACTCCTTATGCACATCTGTGAGCCAGAGATAGAGCACTATCTGTCCAGAATGTCATTAACTACCACTGCTGCAGATTTATATTCTCACTGTTGGGCCATATGAGCCTGTCCGATTACACCCGTAGTATGAAGATCTCCTGACTACACACACACACACACACATATATATATATATATATACACACAGTGACACCGAACTATCAAGTCTGTGCATGAATTTACTATTTATGGGAAAAGTGTAAATTAATTCCCTCCTTCACAGGCGAGCCGAATAGCTTGTCGAGAGGGCATCGCAGGTTGCTGCCATGACGACAACGCCGCTTAATATCATGATCATTAATGCCCTGAACAGTAAGAGACGAGATGGTAGTGTGAGACCTAGTGGAGTTAATAAGGAAATGAGAGAGGGAACAAATGCGTTTCACTACAGCGGCTTCGTGATTCGTGCTTAGAGCATCGGCGCTGCCATCTACAGGTGGAAAGGAGGCAGGACACCTTCAACTCATTAAATCAGGTTAACAGGAAGCAGAGTGCATCTCATGTCATATAAATATCAAACATTGCTCATTTTTTAAGATTCAACTATCTAAAAGCACAGAATTATCCCCTGAGCTTCAGTTAAAAGCAGCTGGACTTCTCTTTTAGGTCCTTGGAGGCATTCAGTTCAGAACTGAAAGAGCCTCTTGGACGAGAGAATAAACTTAAATTAGAACCTAGATAAGGATTTAGGATTAACATGACCTGGAGGATTGAGAATCTACACAGACATCACATAGATTAGTAAAATTTGAACCATCTTGTCCAGCTGGGTAATATTAATTTATCTATAATGATATCCTAATAATGCAAAACATATAATAAGTTTAACTAATCTAAACTATAATAATCACTTGTGCTAGGACTTTTACTTCCCTCGTCTCTCCTGTTCCTTAATCTAGTTTCCTTTATGGGCCTCGTGCATTACAAATTCATGTCTTTGTGTGGTAATTACATGCCAGCAGAATCGCATAAATAATTTATTCCAAGTCAATCCCTATGCATTCTTTTATAAAAGCAAATACAACTTTACAATAAAGAGAAAAACAACTGCACAGCTGTCTTTTACAGAAAGTGCCCATCAGCCACAAGACCTATCATGAACAAAACAAAGATTTACTCAACATTTGCGACACTTCGTCAACAGTTTCTGAGTTATACGCTGTACAGCTTTCTTATATCAAGAAGTGTGAACACTGACTCTCCAGGCAGGCACCTCACTCGTCAAACTGTGTGTGAGCGTCACGCCTGAGCGACAGTCGAGCGTGACGTCGGTTCAAACATTGGACAGAGCAAATCATTCATTGGGGGGCAGCTGCAGTCTGTTAGGAGCTCTTGCAGCAGCCCCTGCGCTCCTCCTGGGCCTCGCTGCTCGGTCCGAGGGGGCTGGACAGGGTCACGGCGCTGATGGAGCCGCGGGTCACCTCTCTGCTGGCCACCTTCTTATGGATGGCTGGAGATAAAGGGAGACGAGCAAGGTCAGGAGTCTAGCTGAAGACGTGTGTGTGTGCAGATGTTACGTCTGGACGCCTGTACCTGTGAGAACTTCGTTGAAAGCAGCTTCAACATTGGTGGAGTCCAAAGCTGACGTCTCCATGAACATAAGACCTCTCTTTTCTGGGGAAGTTAAAGGAAAAGGAAAGATGAGCAAACACTGATGTACTCCATACACCTCATTGTCACAAGAACTAGACTAAACTAAGACAACAGCACTTCACCAACCTGCGAAGTCTCTGGCCTCGTCAGCGGGCACGGTCCTGAGGCTCTCTAGGTCGCTCTTGTTTCCCACCAGCATCACCACAATGTGAGGATCCGCGTGGTCGTAGAGCTCCTTCAGCCACCGCTCTGCGCTCTCGTAGGTCAGGTGCTTGCTAATGTCGTAGACCAACAATGCTCCGACTGCTCCCCTGTAATAACTGACAAAACAAACACGGGTTGGATCTCACGCTCAGACTGGAAGCAGTTACTAAAGCGTGCATGGGAGAGGTGCGACTGGTAGCGACAAGCACCGAGATCAGTGTTACTTATAGTGGCACGCACGTGTGAGCCGCCACAAAGGTGATAATTCTCAGTATGTATATATAGCGTGTGTGTGAGTGTGAGTGTGTGCACCCACGCTGAGGTGATGGCCCTGTAGCGCTCCAGCCCCGCTGTGTCCCAGATCTGAGCTTTGATGGTGAAGCTGTCCAGCTGAACAGTCCGCGTGCTGAACTCGACACCGATGGTGGTGCGGCTGTCATGACTGAATTCGTTCTTGGTGAAGCGAGACAGAAGGTTGCTCTTTCCTACACCAGACTCCCCTATCAAAACCACTGACAGACACAAGGGAGCCAAGAATAGTTACTAAATCATTGTGCGATTACAAAATTAGACTGAAGTCACTATTAGCACACATTAAAGACAACTGTAAATGAAAGTGTTGCTGCGGCTTTCTGTAATGACTCAGGAATCCTTTATTTCCTCCTACATGTGCAGACTTTCTGTCACCCTCACGAGACTCCAGACAGTGCTACGTCACATAAACGTGGCAGATCTACCCTGTGGCTGACTCTGCATCGGAATGAATGGAATGGAAAATCCGAGGTGGCTTATTTTAATAAAGAAATAAGCATTCGCACCACACAACTTAGCAAAGCAGGAAATGTAAGATAGTGTTTCCCTGACGGGTCAAAGGTCAAATGTTTAACAGTCAAATGGACACAAAGCGATCACTTCCTCCTTTCAGCGCTCCCCCTCTCTTCCTTTGAACACCACACAGCTGCACCTGACACCCTCAGCGGCTACAGACACAAAGTAACATACACTAAAAGCTTTATCTCGTCCCACACAATCACTGGTTCAGTAAACAAGACTCACCTTTAAAGACGAAATTGTACGAATCATCAGACCCCATTGCTGCCTTCGGAGGAGGAAGCTTCCCGTTCGACTCGGTAAATATCCTGAAGCCACTTTTAAAATGATTTCCTGAAGTAGAGGAGAGTTAAGAGCCAGACTGAAGGCAAACACAGCCTCACTCCTCCGTCTCTCCCTCTCCAGTGCGGAGAGGAAGAAAGCAAAGGTGATAATGGAGGAGAAAACAAGAACAGGTTGGGCTGCTTCCTTCTTTATCTGTGGATAAGGGCAGCTCCTGATTAAGGACGAGCAGGCAGGCAGGCTGGAGTCCTGATCGCTCATCAGCTGACACCCAAAGGAGGGCCGAGAGCAGGTGGAACAGGTAAAACAACTCGCAGGTAGTCACCGGGAACAGACTCCACCCTCTGCTTTGCTCTTTTCACTCCCCGATTCTGATCATTAGTATGACAATAGACCTCACCTAACAGGTGGATCTGTGTGGAACAACGTGACGCCATTTCACCCACTCATCCGATGCTCACAGGACTGTAGGTAGAGAGTTTGGTTTGACCTGATGTTCTCATTGTATTGATAGATTTTATTTTTTTATTCATTTTGTTAGATTTTTTTTTGATTTAATTGTACTGAATTCCAAATCTTTGCGGGACACAGCTCATGACTTTGATGTACAATATAAATACAGATGCAACCAGCAGGCTCACATTTATTCAGTCAGAAGATATCGTTGTGGCTACAGTGACTGATCCTCTGATTAGCCTTGCTGTATACACAATGATTTATTTTATAGATCTAGAATTGATCATTGCTGATCACTTTCCTAAATATAAACGGTTTCGTACTGGGAAGATGAGGCAGTCTATTGAGTTTAGCTGCTTGCTGTAACGAAATCTCCATTAAATCCAAAGTAAACTTAAATTTATCTCGATTTGGAAACTTCATAGTTTTCTGTGTGAATAAACTTTACATTTTCAACACAACAATGAGCCACCTGCCTCACACTGTGTCGGCCCACCTTGTGCCACCGAAGCAGCTCTGACACATCGGTCCGTGGAGGCGTCCTTGTTGTCTAGTGTGTCAGCAGCAGATCCTTGGGGTGCTGTGGGCTGCAAGGTGGTGCCTCCCTGGATTGTTCCAGTGCGTCCTGCGGATGCTCAACCGGGTTGGAATTTGGAGACTTTGTTGACCCAGTCAGCATCTTGAGTTCTTTGTCGTGCTCCTCAGGGTGCTCCTGAGCAGCTTGTGGGGCGATGTTAGGTAGGTGGTGCGTGTCAGAGTAACATCCCCACGAATGCCAAGACTTCATGTGTCCCAGCAGAACATTGTGTTGTAACAAGATGAACACTATTCACGGTCTGGTTTTAATGTTGTGGCTCATGGGTTCAACGGATTTGTTGCACACTGACCAAAACACTCCCTGAACTAAACTGGAACTATCACGTGTAATTAATGTGGGGGCCTCACTATATTGGAAAAAAAAACAAACTGACATATTTTGTTTTCCTGTGCAATATGAAAATACTGCAACGTGAAAAAATCTGGGACTTTTTACTAGATGACTGAAATAACTGCATTTGTAAAGAATTAATCACGCTAGAATGATTGGGGTGATTTTGTAGGGGAGTGTATCTGCATACAAAATAAATAAAATAACTAAATTTCTAAAAAATGCTATTTGGAACCTTTCTCGTGTGGTGTAACACTGACAAAGGCATCCAAATGAGGTTTTCTGCTTTGGCTGGTATTCAGATCTGGCTTTGCACTCGTACAGCTCCGAGTGGTGCTCATTTAAATGTTTAAACAAATTAGTTGTTTTGAATTGTATGTGGCGACAACTGCAAGATGCTGAAGACGGAGTCCCTGTTTCTGAGTCCCTCATTTTTGTAGCTGAAATATTTCCTCCATTATATTTTTGCAAACAAATCTTCCATTTCAGTGTTTCTGAAGCTGCATGTTAACAAACTGTGTCCTTAAATAAAGCCAGGGGGGAAAAGTCAGTGTGTCCAAGAACCCTTAAATCTGAATCAGGTTAGAATCATAAAGTCGTTTTTTGAACATCAGCAAAGGAAAATAAGGTCCGTGTGACTTTTCTTTTTGAATGAAGCAGCAAAAAAAGGGTTGGCACATTATGTGTTTGAGCAATTTGCCTTACTTCTGCTGATGCTGATGCTGAAACAGTATATTCCGTAATATATTAACACCATTTAATGTCTGTTGTACAATTTGGTTAATTGAAATCTGTAGAAAAAATGTTACCTGCAATTGTACCGGCTTAACTGTCCTTCAAGTTTGCTCTTTTGTTATCCAAACACTCCCAAAAGCAGATTTAATTTTACATCTCCATATGCAACGCTTCACATCGAACAACAAGTTTAATTGCGTTTTGAAACACCACAAAGTAAGTCACCTTGACTGATCTCCACCATTACAAAGCTGTAATCAACTGACGCCGGTCTGATATGTTTTTGACCATGTTTTATTTTTTTTTTTAGTACAGTACTGTTAAAAGTTAGTTCCAACATGTTCAATTGGGAGATGGATTTTTTTTTCAGCTGAGGTCAACAGACAAAGCAAAGCTATAGAAGCAGTTGCCAAGGTTACCACAACTACAATGCTGAGATTTTCAAAAAGAAAAAAAATAATAATATATATAAGACAACCTAGATCTTGATTTGAGAAACGTATGGTGCCACCATACCAAAAATTGTTTGTAAAGCCTTTCCATTATTTAATTATTTTTTCGTTTTTTTTAACTCATTTGATTTCCACGTTTATTTCATGTGAGACAAATCATTATTATCTCTAGGTACTAACTGCACCTCAAAAAAAAAAAAAAAAAAGAAAACAGGAAAAAAAAAAAGAAGAATCAGATTAAAATGAAAGGAAAGCTTGTTTTGTTTCATTCATATTCATTCTAACAGCGCCCTCTGCTTCAGAGATGCTGCAATGTGATATTTGATTATGGTTAAAGTTCTGAATGATGTTGTGCGGACTTTTCTGGGTGGAGTGGGAGGGTGGTTCTAATTAACCCACTGAGTGAGGCTAGAACTTGCTGACAATGCTCCTATAGGGCAGTGGAGGACAGCAGGTGGTGCCTCAGAAGAAAAAAAAAAAACACCGTGTCCCCATGAGTGGGCACTTCTTTCTGGAATGACAAATTACAACTTTAGGGAAGTGTGGAGGGCATCGTTCTCTTAAGCGCTTGCAATAAATAGTGAAAGCTGTTGGGCAAAAACAGCCATTGATGTAGAATCTCATGATCGGGGAAAGAAGGAGGAATGAGGTTGAACTTCTGTATGGACAAGATATCGCCCTGATCACGGTCAGGATTACTGCCTGTATACCAGAACATCTTCATGTAACAACTTGCTGGTTAAATACCAACAAACTGCCTCACAGTGGTCATGTATGAAACAGAGCCAACTGCCAATCACATCACATGGGTTTAATCTGTGTCATGTTAAGGTTTGCCTGCAATACTTGACTCCAGTTTTTGTGAAGAAATCAATGAATGAAGAAAATGGATGGGAATCCCTTTTCAGGAGAGGTTTTCGCTCCTTTTTCTCTGCACCAGAACACCCTTCGAGTTGAGAGTGGTTCAGTCCGACTCTACAGCAGCACTCTGAGACAGAGATCCGGTCTGACGATGTGTAAAAATGAAAGTATCGGGACTAGGGAATGGTCTGGTAACAGATGTAGAATGAGGGTCTTACAGATCCTGCCCAAGTATATTCTGTAAAGTTTGGGACAATACACTTAAATTTCTCTTGGTTCTCTGTAGATGCTGGGGGTGTTTATGAGTTAGGCATGTATGTAGGCGTGTGTCTGTGTGTCAGTATGTACTGTATGTCTTTACGAGGGCTGTGAGCCCAGCAGTCTCTCGATAGCGGCATTGATGTCTCCTCCAGTAGCGATGAGGGCCTGCAGGTTGGCCTCGCGGTTGATGAAGCCCATGGCGTTCAGCTGGTCCAGCTGTGACTGGAACCGAACCTCTGGGGTCTGGGTCTACAGGAAGAGAATTAATGGAACTTTAAAAAAAAAAAAAAAGTCATACAGGTATGAAGGATGTAATTCTTGTGCACATGTGTAGGTGTGTACCGGTGCACTTCCTCCTCCTCCACCTCCTCCAGCAAACATCTGGAGCATCTGTTGCATCAGCTGTTGCTGGGCGGGGTTTGTTCCAGCAGTGCTGGGTGAGGAAGCAGGGTTCTCTGCAGGCATGCCCCCTCCTGTGGGAATGCCAGGGATTCCACCTGTCATCAAACTAGTCCAAAAGAAAAAAAAAACAAGTTTGAATGACATCTCATAAAAATGCAAAATGTGTATATACACATGTATATGTATGTTTGTGTAGGCATACCTGGGCATGAGACCCGGTGCTTCTGTCTGCAGCGTCTGTAGGCCCTGTTGGATCTGCATTAGAGCTTGCATGGCCCTGGGATTGGTCATCACTGACAGCGCTTCTGGGTTCTGCATCTGCAACCCAACAGAAATGGTAACACGGAATAAACAATTAAACAACTAGCAGTGCATTTAATACACATTACATTTAAAGCAAATGTAAAACTAAAGCAACATAACCTCTATTAATTTATTTAAATACAGAAACTAGAAACCAGAAATGTTTTGCCTATATCTGCAATTTGGGAGGCAAAACCATTCCACATGTGTAGACATTCGGGCTGGGCGATGTGGCCATAAACTAACATCTCAATTTCAGACAAAACTAGACTTCTATAATTTTTTTCCTCTGTAATTAAACTCAAAACTAAATGTGAATTAAAAACTGTTTTCTTTTAGTAAAACTAGATTCTATCCCCCAAATACCTGATGGCTGTACAGTGTGTGTAACACCAAAAAAAGAATAAAAGTACTACTAGAAAAAGCAGTTGACATCTGTTGACATATATTTCTAAAGAACAACACTAGAAGCAGCTTAGCAATAATGATCAAAAAACAATACATACACAACAACACAAACAGGGCACTTTTAGCTGTGGTTGGATTTAGGACAGAAGCTACTATCTGAATCACACATAGCAAAGTCACACACATCTTTCTGCATTTTTCACATAACACAAAACCCGCATTAACTGAATTATTTGATCGAGCAGATACATACCAGTGCTAAGTTAAACCTGGATTGAATCTTGCTAAAATTTACCGGCCCTTATATACAAGTCAATCTGTGCTATTCTTTGTTACAGCCTGTGCCTTTTTAGAGAAAACATATAAATCTAGAACTGAGTTACTGGACTGAAAAGTGTGTGGTACCTGCTGTAGAAAGATAGGCAGCTGAGCTCTGAACTGTTCTTGCAGCTGTGGGTTTCCAGCAAACAAGGGATTATTCATCAAAACCTAGAAGACAGAAAAGAACACAGTCAAGGTAATTTGTCATTCCACACCAGACCATGCTGCTTATTCACTAGAGTTGATGTTTAAATTATACTTCAGTACCTTAGCAAAGATTTCAAACAAATGTTGAATAACACAAATAAATGGTTTAAATAATCAACCTTAAAAAAAATCCATGTCTTTTGTGTCACTAAGCAGCACTCTACTGTTCATTCTAACTTAGAAGATTTAAATTGAAATACGTATTCTGTATGGTGCTGTATATGAATGTGTGCGTACGTATACGTCTTCCCGCTCCTTACCTGGGAGGCCAACTCTGGGTTTTGAGCCAGTGACTGCATCATGCTGCGCATGTAGGGAGCAGACAGCATGTTCTGCATCAGCTGAGGGTTTTCTGAGATCTGCTGCAGTAGACTCTGCATGCCCGGGCTGTTGAACATGCCTGCATCACAAAGGAAAGAATGAGTAAACAAATCATTACAGTAACTGAATAACATAGAAATGCAGAATGAATGGATGAATACGCTGCATTAGGAATCACAGCCTACTCTGTCTTACCATTTCCTAGACTTCCAGGATTGATGCCCAGAGGGTTGGACACACTGGGATTGGTTCCTCCAGTGGTGCTAGTGCTTCCTGTGCTGGCCCCTCCGCTTTCTGAGGGGTTAGAAGAGTTTGGTGGCCCCCATGGATTGGGCAGGGGCTCCCGGTTCTCTGTCCGTGACGGCTGGGCACCAGAGTCAGAGGTTCCACCTAGAGCTGAGAACGGGTTGCTACCAAACTACAGGGGAAAGAGTTTAGACACATTTGGAAACACAAACAGTCAAAATATAGGTATAGCTATGGAACAGTCGCAAATAAAGGCACAACAAATGCTACAGAATGAATTAACATAATCACAATACAGACTACAAAAGAGCTCACAAACAAAGATTTGATTGGTAAACATTCCTCATAGTTACCTGTTCCCTGGCAGCGCTGAACATAGGTTCTTGGATGTCTGTGTACATCCTCCGCAAGGCATTGTAACCTCCTGGGATGCTCTCCAAGTTGCTTAGAGCCCGATCCTGGTTTCGCATCATTTCCTGCATCATGGCTGGGTTCCTGGCTAGCTCCATGGTCTGGAAGGTGTGATAAAAACAGCAGAGGAGAGGTCACTAAAGGTATATTTTAAATACAACTTGTCAAAACCCTGAATAAACTGCTCAAAAATACTGTGATAACACACTGTAATCATGCCTTTACTAGCTAGACAGGTGCCATTCAGTCCCTGTCAGTTTCCTTTACCTGTCTCATGAGCTCAGGGTTGTTGAGCATGTGAGAGATCTCAGGGTTGCGTTCCATCAGCTGCTGCATCTGAGGATTAGCCATGATCATCTGTCTCATCAGGTCTGGGTTTGACATCATGTTCTGCACCAGCGGGTTCTCCATAATCTGAGAAAGCATCTCTGGGTTGGACATGAGCTGCCTCTGCATCTGCTGCTGCAGTTCCATGAAGTTAGCCGAGCCCATACCGAGGCCTGCCAGACCTGCCAGGTCACCAAAGCCAGCTGAGGGAGGATAAGTGGTTAAAGTGATGGTTAAATGGGTCGTATTTCTCAACCAGTAAAAGGTGTTTGAGTGTAAACAATTACACACAGGTGGACTCACTCAGTATGTTGGGCGTCTGTGTGGGTGGTGGGGCAGAGCCAGTAGAGCCTGTTGTGGAGGAGGGGTTGGTGGCTGGACTAGAAGTGGAGGTACTGCCTGCTTGAGTGGAGGCTGAGCTAGAGGCTGAGGTGCTACCGCCATCTCCTGCCCTACAGAGATGATTTGTGCACATGTGAGAAATTCAGTAACGCTGCCAGCTCAACGTGGGTCTGAACTCTGCGTTAAGGTGAACGTAAATGCAACAACAAATAAAACTCACTGATCTGCAAACCAAGATTACTGTGCAGATCTAATCAATCCTTCTTAAAGCTACAAAACGCTCTGCTGACCAAGCATTTAATAACATAGCCTTACTTGTGCGCTGTCTTTATGACTAGGTGAACTGTCAGGCCATCTTTGATGCCATGTTGGCTGAGGCTGTCGCCGTCCTTCAAGATCTTCCCTGCAAAAATCAGAACCAACTGGTCCTGTTTGGCTTTGAATCGCCTCGAGATCTCTTCTTTAAACTAAAAGAAAGCCAAAAAAAAAAGAGAAAATAAATGAGCAATGGCAAAGAAAATGGGGGAAAAAAAAAAAAAAAAGGAAGGGAAACATAGAAGAAGAAAAGCACATATCAAGAATGAGATGGTTACACTTCAGTAGCTCTAATCTGTTCTGTTTTGTTGCAGCCTTCAAGCCTTAAAGAACCCAATTCCAAGAAAGTATTCTTACTTATATCCTATTAGCAGTGGTTTCACACTCTAAATCTACCAAATTACTCCTCGACTATTTTGTTCCCTTTTCCCAAAGAAAATTACAATTAGTATTTCCTATATGTTTAAAAAAAAATCCCTTTTTAACATATTAATTTGATAACCGATTACAGATAAGACAGTGCACCAAGAATAATGCCCATCATGAAAACTTATTCCAGGTATTTACAGGTCACCTGGCTGGAGCTTGTTTACTGACGACTGAAGCTCGCCAACATAAAGCAGATCAGAAGTAGATTTGCTTTCAGCTGCTTTAACCAAAACTCATCTCATATAAACATTACCATTGTAACGAACTTGCTGCCTGGCACGGCCTTGAATTATTCCTTTAAATCGTCAACTTTGACAGTTTTGATTTCAGTTCCTCTATTTCTTACCTTAATGCTGTATCATTTGACTTAGTTTCTGATGTTTGGTGTGTTCTGCCTTTGTCGTTCCAATGATATAATTTGATTTCGAATAGTAGGTTACTATTTTTGTGTATAACACAGAAGACTGGACTTCATTTTGTGAAAGCCACTGAGAATCAAAATGAAGAACAAAGAACAGAGAATGCCGTTATCCGCCTTAGTTCTCAGCTGAAACGCCTTCACATCTCTGGATAGACAACGTTCACAGCAATACATGCTAAATATTTACTTCGCATATATCAAATATAAAGCCACGTGTGCTTAAGGATGACATAACACGTTTAAAAGTCCGAGATACGAGTCCGGTGTTTGAACATTAAACATGTGAATAGTGACTGATGGAACACACACACGACCATTCACGAACGGCTACTTAAGAAAACACAGGAGTAAAACGAGCCTCGGCACACGAAGCTAAACACACTGACTTTCATTCCAGGTACAGAGATTGCGTTGTGCTTTGAGTGTATCAGGTCGCCAAGCCAACAGTAGCTCTGAGAATACTACATATTCCCAAGAAAGCTGAATGACTCAGTGGCAGCAGTGAGAATGTTCTAGAGTGAAAGCAAGCTTTAGCTCTTTAAAAAAAAGCTCTTGGGCTAAGGTGGAAATTGAAAGCGACTCGGCATTTACATCAATCCTAATCCACTATCACGGTTCTATCGAGCCCTTCTTTCTTTTTGTAATAGACATAGCAGGAGCGTAGCCGTCAGCTGACACTTGTTTGGCTACATAGTTAGCTAACGTAAGCTCAAGCTGAGATAGCTAACTAGCTAACTGCTACCGTTAGCTGGCTAGCCGGTTAGCAATTTCAAATATTAGCGTGGTCTTATCGCTCCATCGAGTGTCACCAACGTTAATATCGACGAAGAAACGTTAACCTAAGCAGTAATACTCCCATTACACACAAGCCCTTTGATTTCACGCACTATCAGTTAGCCGGTAAGAGTGACGACAAATGCTAACAAAGCTAACTAGTTAGCTTCCTAGCTGAAGTTGTGGGCAGGGGCATGACGTTAGAACACGGCGAGGAGCCGCACCAGCCAGCTCCCCCCCTGCGAACCCAACCAACCTGAGTGACAGAGGCATCTTCTGCGATGGCGATTTCTTCTTTGTCTTTAGGGGTTTTCACTGTGACCTTAATAATAGTTCCCTCCGAGGCTTCAGGTTTATTATTGTTGTTATTACCAGGATCTGCGGCGCCTTGGTCAGCCATCTTTACTCCGCCGATGGAACAGCTCGGCTCTGGCGTCAGCTTCCGGGTCATAAGAGGTCAAACCCTGTTTCCAGAACGAAGCTCGGGAGGTCCAGAGTCTGCTGCTGCTGCTGCTCCCGTCTCATATAGAACAGCACCGAGTCTGTGCTCGTCTTATCTGCAGCACACACTGGAAATAGACGAAAGTTCTTAGCTGCCGGCTCAGACTTAGCTGCAAAGACAGACTTGTGTTAGGATTGATGAAGAAGCTGGTGTCTCTGAAGGTGGTTTTATTGTTGCAGGAGAAACAGCAGAAGGGTGAAGAGGGCAACTATTTACTATCACATGGAACTTGTAAATGAATTACCTACAAAAACATCAGTAGTTTTCTTTTTTTTTTTTTAGTACCACACGTTTTCTGCAATTTTAAATAGGAGAATGTGGTATTATATATCTAAAAAAAATAATACTATAATTTGCTTTTTTTTTCCAGAGCAGAAATTTGACAAAACTAGCTTTAAACTAGCTTTTGTTGACATATTGGAGTAAAAAAAAAAAAAAAAAAAAACCCAACAGCTTTTATTTTGTGATGTTTTAAGGAAGGAAATGTTTTACAAATAAATATTGTAAATAAATAGGGTTATAAATAAACCCTGAAGATCTTCGAAAAACAGAGAGGAATAAATCATTAAAGTTTTGTCAATGTAAAGGCTACTGAAGGGGAGAGTTTCTGGCTCAGAGTATGAAAAAAAAAGATAAAATAGACTTAGACTTAGATAAACTTTATTGATCCACAAGGGAAACTGTTTTATCATAGTAGCGCAAAATAAAATAAAAATTTATATAATAAGAAGTAAAAAAGCAAGCAGGAAAAAAGAATACAATGCAAAGATTTGCATGTTCAATTTACAATCTTACTGTTGTTTTTTTGTTTGTTTGTTTTGCCAAGTAAAGAAAGACAAAAAAAAATAATACATTGAAAATCTGGAAAAAAATAAATACTACTAGCTAGCTTTTAATTATATGTATCATGATTTGAATCGGCAGATGCAAATAGACAAAATATAATAACACAAACAGTAAAAACAGGGTTCTCAGTGCATCTTCAAGCAATATGCTGCTGAAACTGGTGCTTGCAAATGCTTTGCTCGAAGTTATCAAGTTGGACAGATGTTTACTGCTCTGCTTTTGTACCTTTGTCCTAATAACTTCTGAGAGAGGTTTGTTTTGATCTCTGATATGATGTTTGCCCTCTGACATCGAGGAATGACTTTTCATGTTTACTCTGGTTTATCATCTTTGGCAGATCTTTCCGATGATATCTTTTTATTTTTTAATTTTCTTGCACATTTTAATCTGTAGTTTTATAAAAAGGTCTATTTTTCTGTGTTTCTGTGTTAGAGGTGTGACTATGGCAACTCCCACCTTTGTATCCGTCACCCAATAGGTTAAAAATCCCTTTTCAACCAATTACCCAGCGACAAATGTCCACGTGGTTTAGCTTGACAGCGTCTGTTTGCTTCATGTCTTTGTTCACTTTGACCCCGATAGAGACACAACAGTGTTGAAACATGAGGCTGTTTGCACAATAAAAGGCTGTAAATGAATCAATGTGCTCCAGCTCCCTTGATTTGTAGCTAAATGTGCTTTGTTTGAAGTTTGGAAGAAAAGTAACCCAAAATTTCAAAACTAATAATAACTAGTAAATGAATTTTAAAAATGTCCTTTTCCTGTCGTGTCTCACCTTGAATGAAAACAGCAACTAATCTGACTGAACAGATGGCCTCTGGCAGCAAAGTTCTCCAACATTTGTTCACATTAAAGCTGAACAGGAATTCTCAGAAAACTAATGAGTAAAAGGTTCCTCAGTTGGAATCATTCAAGCTGTTTCACAAACATAAACTGCCAAATGTTTTGTTTTGATAGCTGCCTTTTCCTAAATCAGTATAATTTGATCATCTTTTGGTTGTGGAGACAGTAAGACAGCACTTTGGATATTATGATGCTTGTTTTTCTTTTAGATTTAATCTGCCAAATGAACAATTAAAAAAGCTTCAGAGAGAATAACTGATAATGAAAAATCATCTTTAGCTGCTCAAAAGTGAAAAGTCAAAGTGAAGTTTAGCGTCTTTACCATATGTTTATGTTGTTAAAAAAAAAAAGCTAATTAAACTAATTAAAATCTATTGTACACCCCAGTTAAGAACTTTACAAATTTAAAGTTTCAGCAACCCTGTTGTCATATTTAATTAGCCATCGCTGATGACTGTCATATATTTTAGTGCATATGATTTATCAAGTGCTACATTTTCTACTGTAAATTCCAGATATTACACCAGTTTGTCTTCTCACTGTACTGGGTAGTTAGGAATAGACTATTCTTCCCATCTCTCTCAGCTATCTACTGCTCCCTGCAACAACCATCATCATTCAGTTTGTCTGTTTTTTAACTCAAGTGACTCCCATCCTTTCCATCCACCGTACCAATCGGTTTCATTCGCCTGCCACTGCTACACTGAAACTTTCCTAAAACCTGCACATACACCAATAAACACAAAATTAATACCAGGCTTTTATTGAAGATTACATGTTGATAATCATATAGCAAAAAAAAGTTATGACAGAAAAAAACAGCACCATAAATGAATTTGATCTGCCACACCAAGCAAAAGCGTGAAAGAATCAATTTGTGTGATGAAAGTTTATCTCATAAATCACATATTTCACTTCAAATGTTACTTCCACACTCGTGCTCGTTGCTAAATGTGAGGAGACAAAGGTCATCGTCACATCACAACATCATCAGTGGCGCCGTGGGAAGCGTGACGTCACTCTTTGTCTGCGTCTATTAATTGCATGCTAATAGTGACTCTCACATTCGCTTGAAATGTCAGCCGTAATTACTAGTTTTAATCAGTAAACGAGCGTGGCGACTGCCGATAATGGCTTTTTGCGTCACTTGAATAGTTGGACCTTAAGTGTCTTTCTCATATGTGCTTCACTTCTCTAACCTTTAGACCACAACTGGCTGTATCTGCCTTTTTCTGTTCACACCGTGACTCAGACGACATCCTCCACCCGCACACACAAACTTACAAAGTGAAGCAACTCATACTCCAATCATTATATAGTATTTAAACTCTGGTAACTGCCTTGAATTTTTTTAAACACAAAATGCAGACACCATATGAGGGATATACAGCTGTCCTCAAATGTATTCCTTCCCTTCCATTAAAGAAAAGGCAAAAGTCACAATAGTCACTCAAATATCTAGAAACTGAAAAAAGTAATAATAAATAAAAATTTGCTAAATTATAATTTAGTGGAATAAGATGTTCCTTTTGAATTGTGGTTGAAAATAAAAATAAAAAAATAATTTAAAAAAACAGTTCCAGACAAATTACAGCACTTTGCAGATGAGCAGTGAAATCTAAATAGCTGTGATTGAGAATTACAGAAAACACTTGATTGCAGTGATTGGCTCAAAGGGTTGTTCAACAAAATATTAGTTTACGGGTCCCATCGTGCTTGTTTGCTTGTTTTTTTCGTTTGTTTTTTAATATATTTCTGTTGAACCACAATTCAAAAGCAACATCATGATTTTCATTAAATTTGTATTTTTTATTACTTTTGTCAATTTCAACTTATTTCAGTGACAGCAGGGGTAGGAATACATTTGAGGACGACTTTATCTTATGCAAGTGATGTGATTAATTAAAAAATCATTATGTGTGTTTAAGAGGGTGTATGTATTTGTCTTTCTGTATTTATGAAGACACATGTTAGTCAGGCAACAGCGCAGTGAGGACATTTCTGCAATGTGGGGAACTTTCGGTGGAAAACTTCAAAGAGCTTCTGGGTTAAGATTTCATTTGAAGGTTCAGTTTAGGATAATTAGGAATTTAGTTGTGATGGTTAAAGCTAGGGTACGGCACTCATGGATGCTTCATATCAAGAATTAAAGTTTTTTTTTTCTCATATTAGCGGCAAACAATGTTCAATTTCTAAATATTTACTCTATTAGATAGAACTCATGATAAAATACAGCACCTATTAGAGTCTAGTTAAGACAGTCATAGCAGACATAAAGAGCTGCTATAGAGCGTCCCTCTATATGTGTCCCTCCATGCTGCCACAGTGGGACGGCGCTGAAAGAAAAGTGTCTGTTTCAGCATGTTGCATTGACAAAGACAGTCCTGCATACCTATGCATATCCCCAGTTCTAGAGCAGCACGCCATTTACAAACAAACAAAAAAAAAAAAACCCTCAAAAAAAAGGAAACATGGACCAGCACCCCTTCTCTAAGGCCCCACACAGACATGCAGGGTCACATGCACCGCGGCCCCTGCAGGGTCTCATTCAAGAGCACCTCACACAGGGAGACACACAGGATTTTGCTTTCATCGACAAAAAAAAAAAAAAAAAAACCCGAGGGGGACAACCTTTGGGGTGAGTATTGTGCGTGACTCTCTCTCTCTCTCTCTCTTTCCCTCTAAGTGAGCCACAGCCCTCTCTCTCTTTTCCCCTCCGCCCGTTTCTGTCTTTACCTCTGGAAGGTGGGCAGTCGAGAAGGTGCATTTCCAGAAACGAGGTAAGGGATCACATTTCACTGTGGCTTTTTGAGTGTGTATTTTTTCTTTTTTACAGCGATGCATTTACATTTATGTGAGTGGATAGAAGCTGGTAGAATCAGATAAACCCTCATCACTGCTGCTGAAAAAGCACCGGTGTGACATGAGGATTTGGAAAGAGAGAACTTGGACAGCATCGTAAAGAATAGCTTTTACTCCGGGTTTGATAAACACTTCAACTCATTGTGATGTTTCCAGTATCAAAGAGGTAAATCTGCTTGATGGGAAAGATATCCATGTAGCTTGATTATTAAATGTAGAGTTTGTGAATTAATGAGGAAATCTGGATTTTACATGTTGGAGCAGCTCTAAATTATAGAGTATCATTTTTATATGTTCTCTCTGGTTTTATTCTCGCAGCTCTGTGACTGACTGGAGGTTCTAAGCTCCGTCCATGCTGTCATATTTAACTCACAAGTGTTCCAGTTCCTTTGTGTAGCACTGGCTGGATTTACATGAATGATTATTAACACGTTTGGCAAAAATGTGCAGTATTTGTTTCAGCTGTTTGACTTCTTCATTACCAACCTGCACACAATATATACGAAATTTGTTCACTTTGACTTGTACGTCTAACTTCCAGTGTTTCTTCACAGTTACTCTGCAGCTGCCCCCTTATATCAGCTCAAGATGTACAGCTTCATGGGAGGGGGCCTGTTCTGTGCCGTCGTGGGTAACATCCTGTTGGTGGTCTCCACCGCCACCGACTACTGGATGCAGTATCGTCTCTCTGGAAACTATGCCCACCAGGGTCTCTGGAGGTACTGCATGTCCAACAAGTGCTACATGCAGACCGACAGCATAGGTGAGATACTGGCTGTAGGTAGCTGTATGAAAGGAGCAGATGTGTGTTTCTGTTTTTTTTTTTTTTTTTTGCACTGGATTGGGAATGATGTGGCTGTGAGGAAGACCTTTACACCCTGCTTGTGATTTCACTTATTCTCAGTATATTTAAAGGGCTAAACTGTTCATGTAAACCAGTAAAATCACATCCGCAAAAAGGATAAATGAACAACCTGAAAAGCAGAAATCATTCCGGTACTCTTGTCAGTGTTACTTAAAGTTAACTACGTGTTTTTTTCTGTTTCTCCCTGTTTTCTTCCAGCCTACTGGAATGCCACCAGGGCCTTCATGATCCTCTCAGGGATGTCCTGCTTCGCCGGCATCATAGCCGGCATCATGTCCTTTTCACACTTCTCCTCCTTTGAAAGGTTCAACCGCTCCTTTGCAGCAGGAATCATGTTCTTTGTCTCCAGTGAGTTGTCTTCTGTTTGACTTGACAACAGACACACATCCACCTACACCACTGTTTCTGACGCATACCGCTCCGTCTGCCCCTCAGCTTTCTTTGTTCTGCTGGGTATGGCCATCTACACCGGAGTGACTGTCAACTTCCTGGGAAGACGATTCGGTGACTGGCGCTTCTCCTGGTCCTACATACTGGGCTGGGTGGCCATGCTCATGACCTTCTTCGCAGGTAAGAAAGAACACAGGATCGGCTTTTAAATGCAAACGTCATTATTATGCAAACATTACAGAGGATGCAACGAAATAAAATGACCATTAAATATTCTAGACAATGACCTTTTTTGACGGATTAGCTGATCTCAAACTCTTCTCACACTGTATGATTACGATGAAACCAAATTTGTGTAAAAATTTGATTCTACAACAATACAGCATCGTTGTAAAACAAACACAAGTTTGTAATTGTAATTTTTGAACAATTTACACCTTTTCCCTTTAAAAAAAAAAAAATTACAAATTCTAATCAGCAAAATCACAGAAAAAAAGTAGCAATTCACATGTAAAAACAAAAACAAACAAACAAACAAACAAAACCGACTGAAAAAGGCAAAACTTTAAATATTATCTATGTCAAAAATGATTATTTTAACAAATGGTCATTTATTCTTTTGCAACATCTGATCATAAACTTACAGACTTTCTAATGTTTTTAAATTAGCAATATATATTTGCTTTTATTTGAAGGACAGAAATACATATATTAAGAACTGGAAAATTGTTTTAACAAAAAAAAAAACCCAGAACATAAAATAAAGTAAATAGTTGTTTAAAATTATTTTGCACATTTTTCCAATTTTGTAAAACTACAGATGATATCTAGTAAAATCACAGGGGGAAAAAAAGTATAAATATAAATGTTTAACTGTTCATAAAAAAGGCAAAAACTGATAATAATGTCAAAAGGCTGTGTTGTTCTTTAATTTAGCTCATAGCAATTGGTTCTTTACAGTGTGTGGCTATAAAATTATACTGTTTGAATGTATATAAGTTCACTAAAACATGATTATTTTACAAATATTTGATGTTTGTTTGTTTTTTTGTTTGTTTAACCATTGTCCAGTTTTCGAATGTTACAGCATTTCACCATTTTTTTTAACATATATTTTCTGGGACTCTTGCTGCCAGATTTAATTTTGTTATTTTTTTACAGGATTTTTTTTATTTTATTTTTTTACAGTGCTACATCCAAACACAGCAGTCTCTAAATCTAGATTGTTAAAGTAGTTTATGTATTTTTCTTATCTCTAATATTATATACGACCAAACCGTGCTTTCTGTCTGCAGGTATTTTCTACATATGCGCCTACAGAATGTGTGAATGCAGGAGAGGAACTGGTCCACGCTAGAGGGAGACAGACGGCTGGTTAAAGAGGAAAGGACGACTCTGCCACTTAGAAGAAAAGCAGAACACATGAAGGCAGTCTTGACTGATCTACTGAAGAGATGACGTCTGGTGCCGACACTGGAGCTCCCTGACGGTCTGCTGAACGTGATTTTTAGTCACTGCGTCAGGGATTTTTATTTTAAGAAAAGTCGTGATAATGGCACAGATGAAAATTGAATTAATAAAACCGGTCTGTGTCTAATCATTGTATGGCAACATTAGTATCATTTCACTTTTTTTAAATGAGATTCTTCAAGATTTTTAATTTGGAGCATTCAATAAAACTGGTCCTCGGTGCTCGTGACATTTTTGGGCCTTTTGCACTAAAAGTCCTCCAGAAGATGGCAGCACTGAAACACAACACTGAAGGAGAGCATTTGAGGAGATGTCAGGTGGGATGTGGACGATGTATTACACATTAAATGTCAGGTTGTTCAGCATTTATCTGTAGCGATGATCCTTTAACTTTCCAAATCAGTGGTGAAAGAAGTATTAACATCCTTGAGTTAAAGTACCAACACAACAACGTAATAATACTCCACTGCAAGTCAAAGTTCTCCATGAAACTTACAAACGTTGAAAGCAATAAGTGTGAAATAAGCAGTGAACTGCAACATTAAAGTGCAGGTTTAGTCCTTCTGACTGATATCATCATTAGATTACTAATATAAAAGCATCAGTGTGTCAGCAGCACGTTACTGTTGCAGCTGCTGCCGGTTTGAACTGCTTTGAGCGACTTTATATAAAGTTTTAAACACAGGAACATCAAATAAATCTGATGATTAACAGCAGAGGAAAGAAGAAAAAGTTCTGATACACAAATCTGTTATCAATTCGTCAACTTTTTATGATTTTCAATTTTTTTGGGTGAGATATTGGATCACTTAATGTTCATTGAGATTAAACCATGTGAGAAGTTTAGAGGGGAAGATATCACTATTTGATGAAGCTATTTACAGATCACAGATGTGACTCTGACTACACATTGCGTTTTGTTCCATGTTAGAGGCCAAAATGGTTGTAAATCCCTGGTTTCATTTTGAATAATATGTACAATTGTATTATCCGTTGTGTAAAATCCTCTCACGTAAATGTAGTGGAGCAGAAAATACAACATTTTCCTTTGAAATGTCCTGTATTGTAGTGGAAGCATAATGTAGCATCAGTAAAGTACAAGTACTTTGAATTTGTACTTAATTACAGTACAGGTGTAAATATCTATTCAGTTACTTTCCATCACTGGAGCAAATTCAGCATCATAGACAACTGAAACCAAGCGTCCCCTCAGGAAATACTTTATATTAACAGGCCAGATATATAGCAGAAAGGTATGTAATGTGGAGATATTAGTCCACTCAGCAGAGATTAATACATCAAAGCAAAATACTACTACTGTTAGTCTCAGGTTTCCCCCTGAAGCCCTCTGATTCTGCTCTGCCTCAGTGTTTCTGACAAGGATCTCCCCCCAGACTACCAGTAAAATGTATGTTCTTTATTGGCTTGCTGTTTATGGGAAAGAGCTGTGCCTCTAGCAACCAGCCTGATCCTCCATAACATTTTTGTTGACGTCTCCTGAGTGTGCTCAAGGAGAGACTCCACATGGAAAAGTGGCTGTTTGTGTTTGCGTGAGTGTGAAGCAGAACCAGAGAAGAAGATCATGTTCCATCATGTTCCTGGACCGGAGGGGGAACCCGGGTGGGGTCTCCAGCCACCGATTGTTTCACTGCCGCTGTCTTTAATGACTGCTTCCTCCTTTTTTTAGCTTGATACTTGTCCATCCCTCGCCATCAGCTGGGAGGAAAAGGAGCAGTAGCTGCTGAGGTAATGAATGCTTTGGCTACTCGGTGACGCAGAAACAATGAGAGAAATGTAAACAGTCGGCGGACGGATCCCTTGATCCAAGTTTCCATACTTGGTCCCTGTGGCTGCTGTAAAGAGATAAGCTCTCTAATATTGTGTGCTTTTCTCCAGATTCCTCCGTAACCCGCTCGAAAGCTTTCACTGAGGTCAAGTCGACATCGTCTGTAGTGTGACTCGCATTTTAATTCAACTTATTTTCACTAAATCATCAGAAATATCTTTTCACAACAGAACTAAGGGATGTTTTGTAGCAGCACGGTTGTAAAACTGAGAGAGCAAAGGATGATGATGGCATTATTATTCATTTATCTGCACATAAAACAGTCAGCATTTAACACATCCAGTCATTTTCAACACAGTAAGCAGGGTGCATTCTGTGAAACAGGGCGAAAATAAGACTTTTTTAAACCTGTGAGCTTCAACAAGAGATACATTTTCTTTTAAAACTGCTCCTGTATCTTAACAGAAGCCAATCAATGCAAAGCTGTTGCATATTTAAAGTGCAGGAACTCGCTCAATAAATAGTTTCACAGGTCAGCGATTGGATGCAGGAATGCAAAGTCGCCCCTTGTTTGTGTCGACTACCCCGGCTCTGCTCATTTGTTGCCCCAACTGAGAACACCTGGTAGTTCTCGCTGACAGAAGCGTCTGATATATGTGACAATTCCCACCAATTTTTCAGGCCTGCTGTTTCTCTCACTTCAAACCAAAGCCTGTCTCCTCTCCGGGCTGGAACACCGTCACAGATTTTCTTCCAGGTGTTTATGTGGGACATGGAGGTGCAGGCATGCAAAACACAAACATACACACAGCAGAACGAAGGAGAAGGAACTGGAGGAAAGTGCATGTGTCAAAGTGTTGTCCTAAAAGTGAGACATATCCTTTTTTTTAAATAAAGTAAATATTCAATTTAATGAGTTGACTGAGGGGTGCTGCTTCACAGATGCAGGTATCAAAAGCAGGTGAAGGCTTCAAGAAGAGACAGACTTCTACCTTCATCACCGTTAATAAGTCATAGCCTCAAAATACCGACACAGACCGCTTTGCAAAAATTAAAAACTAACCATAAATGGGCTCAGCAGCTACAAGTTCCAACCCACAGTCTTGATTAGGGCAAGGGAGTGCCTTGGTGTTTTTCTTTTTTGTTTATGACTTACTGACCACAAAGTCTACCTCGTGTCATCTCTGGAGTCTTAATTTTATCATATTTTAAGAGAGGATTAGCCGAAAGGGAAACACAGATACGGGAGGAATTTCTCTGGAACAAACAAGAGCCACTTGAGGTGCAGCTGCCACACGTATTTGTCTGTGAATTTGTGAGTTAATTGTTTTGTTTATTTTATTTTACATATCAAAACATGTTAAAAGTAATAAATCACTGACTTACATACGGACAAATTAGAGTGAACACTGATGAAATAGCACACACTCAATAAAAACATTTAGTAAGAAAAATGACATTCTTTGATCAGTTTGTAATGAAAACTGTAATTATTTTCCACTTCTTCTGCATCCCAGAAGTCACTTATAATTCAGTGCCTCGATGTTTTTAAAGCTGTCAACCTTAACTGCAAGAGGGCTGAAGATCTTGACTAGCTTGATGACGGTCTCGCCCCAAAGCAATGCAAATAAATGTATTTTTTCAACTTAGACAGTGTGTGGGAATCTGTTAGAAACTCCTCCAAAGAATTAGACGTGTGAAGAGTTTCTTTATCTTGAGGTAAGTTAGACACAACATGATTCAGGGTCAAACTTTCGTCCCGATTTGCGTGTATTCACATTATGCAGACTCGTTGCCCTGGTCTTCCACTGACTGATGGCCAGAGTTATTGCTCTCATTGATGGAAGAGCACGCTGACACAGCAGGACCTTATAAAAACTGTCCTCATCCCACCCGGCCACGTCCTGTGGAGCTCCATCCTGAACAACCCCCCTCCACTACCTCCCATTGCTGCTCACTGATTACTTTCACTGCCAGCTCACATGCACAAAAGGGAAAAAAATGCAGGAATTTCTCTTCTTGATCTCCCCTCCCCAGTGTTGAAATGCATCTATTTTAACGACACAGTCTGTAAGATTTCAGGTGACATGAGTGTGGTTTTGGAAAGACTTTATTGTGTAAGTGGACACTAATGTGGTATTGCATTTAGTGCGCACAGTACAAGAGACAGAGAGATAATGAAACATTGCACAGGAAAACGAAAGGAGAATAAAAGTATATAATTTACACATCTTGTCATAAATAAAGTCTACACATCAATGAATATGAAGTGGTTCATTTTACACTAAATACACAACTTCTGAGTGGGTGTGTGCTGCAGCTCCTGGGAGGCTTCTGGAGGAGAGATTGTGGAGGTGGAGAAAACTTTTTTGGTTAAAGCTCATTTTCTATGGAACAGATTTTAAGTTTTCGCTGAGAATCTTTAGCAACAGACTCGTCCCATGTGAACCTCTATTTAAACGAATGTGGCACATGTGTTGTTCTTGGACGTCTCCTTGAGAAACTTAAAGAGGATTTTTACATTTTCTATATACTTAATGTTATCTATTGCATTTTAGTCAAAGCTAACCATGAATCCAAGTGACCATATGGCAGGAAAACATGTGCTTTCAAAATAAGAGGTCTCTGATAAACAGGGGAGAAAAAAAAATCCGCTTTGGTCAAATCCTTCTGCTTCTTTCTGCTTTGCCTTGAGTGAGAACTGCAACACAGCTATGCAAACCAAATACAAGTTTTGTCCATTGATCTTTTCCTCTCTGGGTAAAGGAGCTGTAGCAACTTGTTCACAGATGAAAATAGAAAAATCGTTCTGATCCAGATGACTGACATAACCACTGTCTCTTCAGGACAAGGAGCTCAGTTTCACATTGTTCCTGGTGTGTTGTTATTTACTGTAAACCTTTTGTGCATCTCATGTCGATGGACTACTCGTGATCCTTCCCTGCCTTCGCTTACTTCACAATAAAAGATTCAGTACATTGCATGAGAAACCGCTGGAGCCGCTCCACAACGGTGCACATTGCTCGTCTGTCCAGACATTCCTCTTTGCTTTTATACCTATCTGCCCATCCATGCCTGAGGGAAGCGATGGAAAAACCTTAAAGATCACAAGACATGATGATATAGAAACGGAAAAGCCTTTTGAAGTTAAATGTAATGTAAGGTATGCGGTAATAACACACTGGGCTTTCCTTTTCAAGTGAAGCTATGCTCAAAAAAATGAAATTAAAGCTATTTCAAAGCAGATAGAATCAGGGTTGGAGGAACATGTTAAATTTCCAGCAATAAAAAAACAAAGCTCATCTGCGTCCTGTGTGACACGAATCTGTGTTTCAGTGTTAGAAGTGACTTTACATGTTTATTACACATCAGATGCATGCGACTAAAGACAAATAGTGTAGCACAGACTGGATTTTAGCAGCAGTTTGCCCCCCCCTCGTCCTCCTCGCTGTGGTCACACACTTACAGCTAACGTAAAAGCAGAAAAGCAACAGAGTGATGAGTGTGTTATGAAAGTTACTACATACAGTACGTCTTAGAACAAGTAGTAAAATAAAACTTTAATATATAACTGCAACAAAAAAAATAACATCTTTAGCTCAAATTGTAACAGTGTACACAGAACAGAGTAAGTTAAGACTACTATACATACGTTCTACTTTTCTTTTGCAGTGGTCAGAGCAACTCTGTTCCTTTAAGGCATTACAATCTTTAAAACTTCGTCACACGTCACTGTTTGTGGGGAGCTGCGAGGCTTTTATTCATATCATTGGTCTATATGTAGCATAACTTTTTTTTTTTGTACCTGCAGCCAAGAATAAATGATAAATTAATAATATCTGAGTTTGTTCAGTACAAACATGTGGAAGGAGGGCTACCATTTTGGTTTTTTTCATTATTGAATTATAGTTTCTTAAAAGATCTAATAGCATTAGGAGCCATTTTAACTGATGTAATCCTACACCATCAACCAAATCTTGTGTTTCCAGTGTCAGATTCTATGTTTTTAATGGAATGTGTGAGAAAATCTACTGCCTGCAGCTACTAATTCTTCACAAGTGCCCTCTCTAAAAGCGAAAGAATGAGTCGAACTCTGCTTCAGTATAGCTGACAGGTAAATGTCAGTAAGGTCATCGATGACATATTATCGGGTTACACCGTTCAGCAGGGTGTGTCTTTCTAAAAGGGTCTCATTTCTGATAATCTGACTCTCAGATTTCCTCTTTTCCAAGCTGTCCCTCAGATATTGGGTCTGTCTGGATTATAGAATTAGAGCTTGAAAGGACTAAAGATCCAGCCTGACGCATGAAAGAGTAAAAAAAAAAGGATCAGATTGAGCTTCTCCTTCTGTCGTCCACCCATCGTTGACATGAACATGTTTCACCAGATATTATTCTGAGGATTCTGGGATGTGTGGTCTTTGGAACAGTAGGTACCTGAGGTGTCGAAGTAACTGTAGCTTAGCTTTTGTTTGTTTTTGGTGCCATAAACCTGGAGTTACAGGGGAAACGGGGAGAGGTTTTTCTGTTACAAGGGTAGAGAGGGTGGAGAAGAGGGGTTGTATTGATCCCCAGAGGAAAGTGTAGAAAGTAAGAGTTCTGGGGTTGTTTTGTGGCCATCCCAGCCAGCTTGGTTGGTAAAGGAGATGTGATGAAGTACTGAGAGTCTTGGTCTGGTTCTCTTCTGTATTAAAAAAAAACAAAACCCAACTACAGTTGAGTCTTGGTGGATTTTTAACATCTGCAACGTCTTTAAATGTGTCGGCGACGATGGTGGTGATGGTGGTTGTGCATGTCCTCCATTGTGATTCTGCCCCAGACGCCGATCACAAAAGCTTCAATCTCACACTCATTGTCCCCGCGAGCGATACGGAAGTAGCCGTTCTCTCCCCAGTTCTTTCCCCAGGAGTTGGCAGCAGTCTGGAAATAAAACATGTTAAACAGATTGTAAATGACCGTCACAGTCACCACAGATGAGACACAGAAATAAAACTAAAAATAATCTAAAGTAAAATGTAGTTTTATTATAATATAAAAGGTGCAAATGTAGTGAGTAGGGAGCCAATTTGGGCTCCAGATATTGTACTTATATCAAAATGTCGCAGCATTTTTTAGTCAGTAGCTGGAAAAGAAAAGTTTGATTTGTATAGTGAATAAAGAACGTACCCAATATTTTTTGGATGTTCCATCAAAGTTCCTCTCCTCGCCCCACCTAGTGCACAGAGCAGAAGATGATGGTCAGTCAAAATGCATTAGAAATCAACTGTTTTTAAAATAAGGAGGCATCCCAACAAGCATCTGTGAAACTCATCATGAGTGTGTTCACCTCAGACATGCTTTGTGTCATCCACAGAGAAAAATGTGCTATAAGTGGTGTCGAGGTGGTTAAAAAAACTTTGATCTTGTTAGCTACATCCTGAAAACAGAGTATTTATGGCTCGCCGACGCCTGCTCTTACTCCTAAATCATTCCGATCCAAAGAACACGGAATTCCCCTTTTCCTCTGCCATTTCCGTCCTTCAGACGTGAAGCGGGAAGGAGAGGATGGGTCATAAGGAAGTGAGCTCCACTTCAGGCCCGTCGGTACACGAACAGCAGACACCAACACAGGACAAAGCATTTCTAAACACACAAACAAACACACGTGACTCTGAACTTCGAGCCTTATCTTTACTGCTCTCCCTCGCCAGCAGCTTTGTTCTCAGGAAACCTTGGCAATGGCCCTAAATTCCCATCATGCCTTGCACTTTGGCCTTAGCTTAGCTGCTGCCAACGCCTGCCGTTTCTGCTCGTCACGATCAAAACATTCTCCCAAAGCCAATTCCCATCCTGTTTTTGCACTCCGGGCCTTTCGCTTCCCGAGAGACTCCCGCCGCCCAATCGCTTGTTATCTTTTATAGGGGAAAGGAATGCTGGGAAATAGAGTAGAAGGTCTCAGGCCCTGCCAGCTCAGTCGCCTGCCACCACAACAGTGGCAGCCTTCTGTGACTTTATTAGCTCCAAGTGGAGTCAAACGTCACATTGACCAGAAGCAGACGCATCATAAACAGCTGTATAAACAACACACAACAATCAGGGTCTGAAATAGCACCAGAGAAACAGGATTTGGGTTTGTCAGGACACATACACACCTGTATCTGTGTGTGTGAGCCCATATGCATGCCTGCCTGCATATTTATTGGTATAGACAGAGCCAGACAGAATCAGACCACCGCTGATCTCTTATCGGGCCGCCAATCAGCTCACTTGCTCACTTGGGGACAATGATGGGCATACCGCTGTGCCCACGTACCCCGCCCTTTGCCCAACACCCCTCATCCCACCCCTGACCTCCTCTCCGGGGGACTGATCCCCCTCTCTCTGTCCGGTGCAGTCGGGATCAACAGGCCAGACAATGCCCTTTCCACCACAGTGGACCTCAATGCTCTTTCCACAAACTTTCCCAGGCCCTGGGCTTAAAGGAACGCACAGCTATGGGATTTGGCCTATGTAAACACACCGATGCTTGTGGCTGGCAGGTCGGAGCTCAAAACACGATGCCCTTCCCAGCCCGCCGCCACCACCACCACCACCACCGCCGCCGCCTCCTCTCTACGCTCCATCCAGCCCTAAACCTGTGACGGCGCTGCTACATCCACATCCACTCATCCAGAGCGATGCGAGGGATCACTGCGTCAGTGGAAGGAGGCGTTCAGGAAAGCTGGGAATCCTCCTCCTCAGCATCATTTCACACCCTGCGCAGCTTATTGGCATATTTAGGCTGCAGAGCTGTAATCACACTCCAGAGGGTGTAGTCTGGCGAACACAGTTTTTTAGAAGACGTTTCAGAACGGTGCATTTTTACGAAGTGTGTGATTTAGATGAGGTAAGTACAGGTTGGGGGGTGAGGGCTGGAGTGTTTATCATGTCTATACATGGAGTCAAGCCATAAAATAAAATAAAGCAGACACACACTAGGAGACAGAAAAAGCAGCTAGTGAATCGGTTGTTTTGTCTTCATCGGTGGCCAATCAGATAAAAGTGGAGTGACTGCTTCAATTAAAGTGTCTGGAGTTTTTTTATTTTTTAGAAAAGGTCAGTCTGCTGAAGGACAGTCGAATGTTCACAAACACACATTCCTCAGTCTCCATAATAGACCCACTGGCAGCTAGCTGCTCATTTATCTAATTTGTAAAGTGAGACTTGCGAGCAGCAACATATCATTGTCACTGCAAACACGCGCCAAAACCAGCTGGTAACCAACAAGTAATTTATGACATTTTATAGGACAAAAACCTCTCCTGGCCTCTTACTGTGTTCCAGGCAACACAAAACACCAGCATCAAACAGCTCCATGTCTGAACCGGGATAGTCTGGATGATAACAGGCGTATTTTGACTTGGATGTGGAGAGGAGGGAGGAAAAAAAAAAAAAAGGAGGAAGCAGGGCAGCCGGCCAGATGAAGAGTGATGATGGAGACACCGTAGCGCCGGAGCAAAGAAAGAAAGACGGGGAACAACGAGAGACGGAGGGTGGGGGCAGCCAATCCAGGTGTGTCAGACGTCTGCACGCCTGCATATTTGTGGTCGCCAAAGTTACTAGATGGGGGAAGGGGGTTGTCTGATGGAGGAGCAGAGCCAAGGTGTGCCTCCGAAAGCAATAGTCTGGGAGGGAATCTGATTCACATGTGCAAACACACGTGAAGCTTTGAATCGAATACTCAATTAAAACCTGATTCATCCTCAATAAACACTGACATGCTGCGGATACGGCAGCTGCTCAGCATGTAGCAGCAGAGAAACCCAAAGAAGACGAATGTCCAGACACCTGTCAGTCTTCCTGTCATTAACTCCAACTGAGCAATCAATACACACAAAGGCGGAAAATCCAAAACCTCAAAACTTAGTTGATCAAGTTGGTAAAAAAAAACCCTCTACTTAGAGCCAAAACTGCTGCAAAAAAGGCTTGAAATGTAATGTTTTGTTGCTTCACTTACCCAGTGATCCTGACTGAGTGAGTGCCATGTTTGCGGTATTGTGGCGGTTTGGTGAAGCTGACGTCAGTGTGTTTGTAGATCCCACTCTTATAGACAAAGAAGTCCTCATGGACCTCCATAATAGCTGTGAGAACAAACAAGCAGGGAGAATTAGGAAGCGGATATAAGCTTCACACACACACACAAACACACACATATGATTTGGTTATCCTTTAATAAATCTATTATGGAAGGGGGGGATAAAAATCATATTCAAACTTTGATTCATCTAAAAACAATTAAGCAATTACGCTAAATAAATTCCAACTTTCGCTCTGAGTCACACACACATCACAATAGGTCTGTGTGTGTGTTTGTGTGCAGACTGTACTCCTGAACTGTGTGTGACTTTAATATTCCAAGAACTTTCTCAGGAAGTGCCGAGAATGACTCTCGTTTGAAGATCTACCTCCACCAAATCCGCTGTTCCCCGGCTGAGAACACTGCGTGGACCTTCACTCTTATCAGCAACTCGCAATGACACACAGTTCACAGGTACACACACACACACACAGACCCACACACCTCTACGCTTTTGTGTCAAAGAGAGAGAGAGAGAGAGCGAGAGAGAGAAAAAAAAAAAAGGAAGCTTGATTCGAAGTCTTCCTGCCTGGGCTGCTGAACAATACAACAAGAAGCTGGCACAGCCTCACAGAAAACACACACACACACACACCTACACGTGACTCCTCTATTCAAGCGGACTTGACAATGGTCCAGATGGGCACCAGACAGCGAGGCGGTCGACTAAAGGAAAGTCAGTTCAACCCCGCTGACATAAAGGCCCATCACTTCTGACCAGGTGACCGAGGTCAGAGTTGAAGCCCGGGACAGAACCGTCAGGATGACAAGGTCGAACATGACTTCACCCGGGGTCAGACACCCAACACGCAGCTTCAAGGTGCTTGTGTTTGAATTTGTGCGTCCCTCGGGAGCGCAGCGTTTTTCAAAAATAAAAGTTGCACTCACTTGGGAGCAGACGCTGAAATATTATTTACAAGAGCGTTTAAGGGGAAACACACACACACACACAAAAAGGCATCACCTTACCTTGCACGGGGCCATTATCCATAATCTCCTTCATAATCTCCTTTTCCTGAGAGAGAAGATAGAGGCAACGATTTATAGGCAAAGGAGAGACAGACAGACAAAGATCATTACATGTCAGTGAAATGGAGAGGATGAAAACAATCCCCCTGGATGTTAGAAGTCAGATAACAAGATTGAGTTCAGCAGGGCCTCCTGCTCTTAATGCCTGGCTTATTGACTTCACAGGCTATCAAGAGACAGAAACAACAGGCTGTAATGAGTTTGAGAGGCATCGGCCGTCATTTAGCGCTGATGGATGCAGCTCAGTGGCTAACTTTGCACTGGACAAGATGCGTATAGCTGCACGCAGAGACGGCTTCGGGAAGCAGCGCTAGTTACACCATCCTTTCTGGTATGAAGGAGGTGCTGTCTCCATGAGGTACATAACAAGGAGGCAGTTTATAAATCATCCAAAACCCATCGTTTTAACTTTGCAATAAGCTTTACACATGCTTTGAACATGTTTTCGACCCTCTGAACCCCAAAAGCCACCTTTTAAACCGACATGATTGGTTTTAAAAAGCATCTTGTCTTTCAAAAAAGCCAACCAAATCATCAATAAATTAAACTTTACACACTCAATAAAATTTTTTTTAAAAAATTAATTTGTGCCTTTCACCCTCTGAACCCCTAAACCTCCCTTTCATACAAGAAAACCATCAGATATTCATCTTTCTGATGGTTTTTGAATGGATGTGAAGTTTGGTCAGGAAAATTTTCCAAATCTAAGCTTAAAATCGTGATATTTGATCAAATTAATTTTCTTCTACATGTGTTATTGTTTTAAAAAAAATGCCAAAAATAAAACATTTACTTTAACTAGATCCTGCAAAAATAAAAAATCTCTCCAGGGCACAACAGTGATGTCATGATAACATCACTATACACTTGGAAAAATGTCGTACATTTCCATTACCGATTTCTTCATCTTTTGCAAAATTAATAATCAAAGACATTTTGCATTTTTAAAATTATTATTTATGGTATAACTTTATAGCCACAAGGCACTTCTTGCGCTCTCTGTATTCCTTGCCCTGGCCGTATCGTTTCCATAGAGGTACAGGACTTTAAATTGAATAAAAATGTGACAGGAGCAAAAAAATAAAAATGTCAATAAGCTGCTTGGGGTTCAGAAGGTTATCAAATAGGGACACTGAAGTCTTTTTATTATGTGCTTCTCATTTATCAGAAATAGCTGCTCTTCTTTCACAACATGATAAACCCTCATATCGGCTGCTTGATGCTGGATTACGAAAGTTAGAATAGATGACATGTAGAGTCATCTGATTAACAAATCTAATTCCAGCTGCCCTTTTGGGACTTGAAATAATAGCAGATAATGATTACAGATGATGACATCCAAAGTGCAGCCTGTAAATTAGTATAATTCACTCTTCGCATTATTTATCCAGCATACGTCAAGACAAACTGTTCATGAGAGATTACTTAATCATCCTGTGCTACACTGAGAGCAAACTTGTGAATCGTGAATCTCCTGACACACAGGTAAAAATAGATCCCTGTGAAGAGTGCTGCTCAGGACTTAATCCTGTACGAGTTCTTTCACAGGCGAGTCAAGTATGCATGAAGAAAGAGTGCACAAACACACAAAACCCGTGAGACAGTGTATGTCTACTGCAGCATAAACGTACAGGGAGATTATGTTGGCTGAGTGTTTGCTGCCAGTTAAATTACACGTTGCGCTGCTCTAATGTGAAGCGGATGTAGGAGAGGTGTGTTTTCACGGCTGCGAGCAGATGTTTGCATCTTCAGGTATCTGGCTTTGCGTGTGTTTCTCTGCACGGCTTACGTTGGTTGAGAGCCTGTAGGGCGGCGTGGACTGGTAGATGTCGTTGTGGTAGTTGTGTGCGTTGGGGCAGTGCTGCGTCGCCTGCCTCTTCCCCCGGCCGATGGAGCGGCTCTGCATCATGCAGCGACCCACCTCGGCTGGTGTTTGCTGTGGGGGTCGGTACGGGTAGCAGTCCTCGGTCACCACTCTGTCAGGGGGACGGGGAAGATGCAAATCACTACACAAGTGATCACTGCAGCTTATTTTCATACAGTAATGCTCGTTTGGTGTTTGCTTACCCTCTACGCCGGAGATACCACCAGGCTCCGTCCACGCGTCCTCCGGCGCAGCCTCCCTGGTTGCGGGTGTCACAGGAGATGAGGTTTTGGGGGGACAGCTGAGGGGTCATGTGACCCATTGACTGGATGGAGATTCTGTCTGACGCCACAGCTGATGAACAAGATAAACAATATTAATATTGACAATAGATGAAATGGCACCACTGATAGAAACCTTGAGATATGAAACCTTAAAAATGAGTTTATTTTTATCCTTCAAAGTCCCTATCAGGTTGTCGACTGAACCCCTAAAAACTCATCTCTGTGTAGCGAAATAATATATTTAGCTTTTTTTGGACCACTTTCTGCCTTAAAATGCCTTAGAAGCAACTCTACATAACTGCTTTCTGTTGCTGCCACTAGAGCACACCAGCTCCCCTTCGATTCTGCCTTTCGCTACACTATACAATTGCAAGTTATAACACTGGAGTAATGCAGCCATCTAACTATAAACCGATTCTGTAAAGAACACAGAAAGCCTGCAAGTTCACAAGTTGGCTTGTTAGTTACATATGAAAACTGTCAGTCTAAATCTGTACACTGCAGTCTCAAGGCAGAAATGTTCAGTCATAACAAAAACACCACAAGGGCACTTTAACAAGGTTAAAAAATAAACTTGATTTTCATCAGAAGCTGTTCTTTAACTGATTAAATCCATTTTTGTTTCCAAAGCTCTTCTGCAAACTCAACAACGGGATGACCGAAATCAATGACTCATCAGAAGACTTCACCGAAACAGCGAAACATGTAAAATCCCCTCTAAATCATAAAATAAGCCTGAAGATGAACCTTTGAGGTTGAACAAAAGAAGACTTAAGAACAAGACAACAAGGTTTTTCCACCTCTGTATGTGTCATTATGATGTGTTTTCCCAGCTGTCGATTTAATAATCGGCAGCAAGAACGCTCACTAATCCTGCAGTCCCGGCTGAATTACACAGACTCTTCATTTGTTAGATTTAATATTCTCCTCATTACTTTGAAATCTCTGCATGATTTCACTTCGCTATACATCTCAGACCCTCTTATTCCACACATAACCCCTCAGGTTAGAGAATCCGCTGCTGTTAAACGCTTGTTTCAGGCTTAAAACAAAAGGGCGACGATGCTTTTATTGTTTTATCTCCCAACAAGCGTCTATATTGTATAATGTCTAACGTCATAGTAACGTCACAATTGTCTTTTCTAATGTTTTATTATTGCCCTTTTCTATGTTTCACTATCTTTACTGATGTTTTATTGTCTTATTTTGGATATTGTAATGCTTTTAAAGCACCTTGTAACAGCAGTTTTGAAAGGAGCTGTAAAAAGAAAGTTTACTATTACTTTTATTATTTACAGGACATTTCCCTGCATTTTCCCCACATAGTGAATTCCCTCTGCGACCCACCTGCAGTTGAAAAGGCCCAGGATGCAGCACAGTTGCCCTGATCCAGCGGCTCGTGAATCTTTCCCGGCCATTTCTCTGCTGAATTGAAGTAAAGCGGCAGGCGGTCGCTCTGAGGATCCATGTTCATCTGACAAAAGGACAGAAAAAGACAGTTAATTCACTTCACTTATTTGTATAAAGCTCAACAACTTGTATGCTCTCACAGTACAGCACCCATCATTATCGAAACATATATATTTGCCAGTGAAAACAGCTGGAACTCCAACCAGTAAAAGGGGATTTCTAGGGAAACTGTGAAAACAGTAGTTAGAACCGCCGAGCAGTGCAGCTCGCCTCAATGTGATGTAACTGTTTGTCCACGACAGAGCACAAACCAAAGGCTGCAATTAAAATACTTGTGCACAGCTTTGTATGATATGTTTTGGTCACAGGCTTGATTACATAAGTCTGCTAATCAACCCTGCATTAGAAGGGACGTCTTCACGGGCGATTAAGGACCTTTTGGCCCGGAGTCAAATGTCTGATGCTGTCGAAGCAGACAACAACCTTTGATCCCAGATCTCTCCGTTGGTTACATCAGTGTGAGCTCACAGCATTCAGGGAGGCATTCATCTCTATTTTAAACATCAATATCGCCATGGTGATAAATCCTAATTATGGTGATGACGAGTCTGCGATAAAGAGCAAATATTTTCCTCATTGCGCACTCGCAGGTGATTCTCAGATGCCAAACACGCTCCGTCTATTAATCTCCTCTCGAGGTTGGATGCTCTCATAATCTCCCAGTGATGTGTGATAACAGAGCTCACACTTCTGTACAACCGACTCTCTCTCTCTTTTTCTCACACAAAGGCTGCACTGCATTCCTCTGATTAATGGGGAGGTATTCAGAGCACCTGATGCATAACTAAGGAATGCAGAGATTTGTAGCTGCGAACGGTCAAAGTCCAACAGCTCAGACATGTGAAGCACCTGACCTCAAGGTGGAATGAAAGAGTCAAACTGCAGCAGGAACATGGCGTCATGTGGGATAAGTTCATTCATAAATTCACAGTTTTCCCACCTTGTACAGAGGATTCAAGAGAGAGGAGATTTATGAATGGGCTGTGAGCTGGTTCATAACACAGGTAGAGACAAGCTGATAGCGGAAGGAGGAGGAGGAGAAGGGGGAGGTTTTTAGGGTGGGAGGTGGATGGATGGACGGATGGAGGTGGGGAGGTGCAGACTGAGGAGGAGGTTGCTCATTATTCTCCGGGCCACCACCATCCCCTCCATCTTCTCCCTCTGATGTTTTGGTTCCGTCTTATGTAATCTGTCTGGATGAAATGTAAACAAAGCTCCAGCGTACCGGAGTCTGCCCAGGTTCCAGACGGAGACGCCACCACGCAGCAGCCGGCCACCGTAATTAAGTGAAACGATGTTTTGTGATCGGCGCTCAGTTGTTGTAAAAGGTTTTTAAACATGCATTTAATAAGCCATAAATACAGGGGGAATATGTGGGAGCTTGTCTTGAAATGAAAAGTTACAACACAACTGTAACAAGTCACTTTTTTTTTTTTCCTCCTCTACATTCTCACCTGTCGGGAAAACTTCCTGCTTCCCTCATCCATGAAACCCCCCACGTTCCCCTTAAGACACACACACACACACCTCACCTACATGTGTAACACACTCTGTGATGGAAACTGATGGTTTTTAACTGATAAACTCAATATATTGATAAATGGTTGATCAAACTTTACACATTCCATTTTGAAAATGATTTTTTCTTTGTAATATATTGTCTTAGAATGGACCTTACCAAAAATATGTTGTTTTCAATATATGAAGTGTTCATTTGCAACAACGGATCCATCTTCACAAACCTTCAGAAAACCCACTTTTCCATCGTCTACCTGAGACAATATCAGTGAGTCAAATCCACTCAACTTCAGTTTGATTGATATTATCTCAAGTAAACAAAAAAAAAAAAATGTTTTCTGAAAATCTACAAAAATGGAGATATCTGTTTTTGCAAATGAACTCTTCATATATAAATACAAAAAGACGTGAAAGTAAAAATGTAAAAATATTCTGCTATCAAATCAGCTTAACTGACCAACTGATGGGTCAAACATTGCAAATACACTTTTACATAAATTAGAATAACACTAACCTTTACTCTAAAACTGGAAAACATACAAAAATTTCTCAAGACATCCTATGAATTAACATAAATTTGGAAAACCTCATTTATATCTTTACTCTTGCTGTAGCGGTTCAGCTATTGTTGATTTTGAAACATGATTTTTTTGTTCATTTACAAAAACAGATAACTCCATCTTCATAAACCTTCAGAAAACCCACTTTTCCATCATGTACCTGAGACAACATCAATCAAACTTAAGTTATCTCTATTTTTGTCGTGTCATTTCTACTGAGTCAGATCTACTCAACTTCAGTTTGATTGATATTTTCTCAAGCAGACAACAGAAAAATAAGTTTTCTGAAAATCTACAAAAATTGAGTTATCTGTTTTTGCAACTGTACACCTTATATGTTACTATATGTTGTGTTTTCTGTTTGCTTTTTCTAATTTAAGTTATATTTTAAGGGGAAACCCGGAGCTGAAGAGGCTACACCCAGCAGCAACAAGTAATGTGATATTCTTGTAGTTCCTGTGTGGATAATTTTCCTCAAGAGGGTTAAAAGTCAGAGGTCGGCTGAACAGTAGCACTGGGGATGGCAATTGTTTCGGGACCTGCTCAAGGGCACCTCAGCAAAGAATAAAACCATCGAGGAACTCGACCACCCACATATTTCTTTTGTGACTGATATTTTTAGTGAGCTGGTCTTTCTTCTCCTAAAAAAAGATTTGCGTACCTGGATCTCGTTCATGTTCATAATAGTTCTCGAGGGTCTCTGTGTGCCCAGACGGTAGCGGATGCCTTCATCCAAAGTCATGCCGTAGAGCTGACTGTAGTTAGCTGCCTGCCAGCTGAAAACAGAGAGAATCAGGAGAAAAAGAGAGAACAAAGTCGTGTTTGTAAGCATGAATATCTTCTTGTAGACCTTCAAATGACATCACAAATGTGTGTGTGTGTGTGTGTGTGTGTTAGATTTTTACCCATAGTTTCCTCTGTTGACAGCATGGATAATGTCAGGCTCCATCAGACAGGCGTTCTGCTCGCACTCCCAGCGTCCTGAAGTCCCACATGTGCTGCAAGAGACATGAAACAGAGAGCGAGGGCCATTAGAAGGCATCAGCAGCTGGAATTGCTCGAAAATAGCTTCAATTTCCATATTTATGCGACGTCAACAGCTTAAATAGAAAGAACACATCAGACATAGATCAGCATGCGGAGGCTTGGTGGAATTCCCAAATAAGAAACGAGTTGAGAGAAGAACATTGCGAACTGGTACAGACGTGAAAAAGAACGAACGAGGGAGTGAGGAAAAAAAACAAAGAACGGTTAAAGGGAACATTCAGCCTTTTAAGGACGCAGACATGGATCCATTTTTAGACAGAAGATAGAAAGATAAGAGAGCAGGACATTAATGATGACGCACAGATGTTTGCTTTGGGGATGCTCAAAAATAGAGAATTTACTTTGCGATGACTCACTGTGAGGGAGTGTGAAGGGTGTGTGTGTGGAAAAAGTAATGGTACACGGTCTGCACTTATATAGCGCTTTTCTACCTTAGCAAAAAAAAAATACTATGCTTAATTGGTCACCATGCAGCAATATAGAATGGAAAGTGAACACATAAAAGTAAAAGTTCTTACTTTTTAAAATAAATTAAATCAGCAAATATTCTTTATACTCTTTATGCACAGTGCTCCTTTCAGTGCCACCGTAGTGCATCAGTATCGTCTATAGGATATTCTATAATCAGTAATAATGTATTATAATTTGTAAGTGACCAACGTTGTTAGATAGATCCTGGGAAAACATTAAATGGAAACAGTAAAATGGAAATGCTTCAGTAAAGCAAGACAAGGGCATTTGAAAATTGCACTTGATAGGAATTGTAGACTGCACACACTGACACACACATCAGCTTGTTTATTGTGTGCTTAAACAGAAACTGTGTTATTAAAATCTTTTAATTTTGCTGATTAATTTTTTACTACTTTCCCTGAACCTGATTTCTGTCTGGCTTTAACTTTCTATTATTCCCTATTACTAGAAAATCTCCATAAACCTGCTCACGTTTCTTGGCTGTCTGACAGTGAATGTTTTTGTTCTCATGTCTCTCTTGATCTCCTGAAAACTTCCCAGTTAAATTAAGTTACTCAGACTATAAATTGACTATAAAGTTCTGTGTGTTACGGCCAGCTGCCGTTTGGGGAATGTTATAAAGGCTGTGCATTAGTGGGAGGGGTGTTTCCCACACAGGCATGTAAGGACATCTAGCTATAGAGCTGAATGCACACCACACGTCATATTTACAGAGAGGGGACCTGCCCCAGACAATCATTAAACACACTCAATGATGAATCGCCCTTTAGTCACACAGGAACCTACAGACAGTATCATTTCTCAAACTGCACCTACAAACTCACAAAAACAAAACCGATACCTGTGAGTGGCTGCTCAGCATCTTACAGGACCCATCGGAGGGTTTTTGATTTGAGGAAGGTGACAGTGACCTTTTGCATGTTCCTCCCTTCAGCAGGCGCGCAGCACAGTAGCAGTAAGTTTAAAAAGGGAGTCTTTACATATTAATAGTTGTGTCCTTACAGGGATCGGCATAGCAGCAGATTTATGGAGACAGAACGCGTCCGAAAAGCAAAATATGAGGGCTGTGAGGACCGTATTTTTCAATTCCCGTCACATTCTCTATTAAAGACAGACACCTCCTCCACCTGAGAGACCGTATACACAGAACTGGGTGACGTGAGGTGTGGCTATATCTGAGCACCGATCTTGTGGGAGCAGAGCCATGTTTGTGCTGTGATAAGACGCATCTGAGAAAAACAACACAACAGCTTAGAAAGTCCAAGCAGGCACTACTGGCTGCTGTCCAATCAGACGAAAGAGAAGAGCTGCTGCCAAATCAAAGCAGAGATAGCTGCTCCTTGGGGCTGTCGAGGCGCCACGTTTAAGATCACTTGGGGCAGACAAAGAGTTATCGGTATGCCAGCAGATCAGGGAGGAGAAGGCCGCGGCTGGAAATCCCATTAACACAACAAAAGGCTGCGACAAGTATCGCGGCATATCTTCACAACAGTAAACATCAGCACTGCTTCAGCGCCTCGGTCAGATTGGGCTGTGTCTAGTGTCCACTGAGGCTCAAACCAGCGATTACTGATTCTAACACTGATGTCAAAGCACATAGGTTTATTAAGAGTAATTGCTATATTTGGTTAAATCTCACAAGGCGCCCAGATAAGAGCCGCTAATGAGAGAATTTGGAGGGGGGAAAGCGGAAGCCCTGCTCTCCACCCTGCACTCCTGCTTCTCAAAGAGCCGGGAGGACGCACACTTGGGAAATTAATAAGTGCAGAGAGTGGGAGTAGGAAAAGGGAGTGTAAGTGTGTGTGTGTGTCCCTCTGTGCCAAAGTTGTGGCGCAATTTTTCGAGCGCCCATGTGTGTTGCCTTAACAAGCACGTGTGAGAGCGTATGTGCATAAGACTCTTTTGTTTGACGGTGAAAGAAGGAGGAAGGGGGGGGTGAGCATGTAAACACTGTTTTCTGGTGACCTGGAACGCGAGAGGCTATTTTCACCATGCAGCTAGTGTGTTTGCTCAACCTCCACAAGTGTTTCCTCAAGGAGAAAGGTTAGTCCTGCCAGTTAACAACTTCCATCTTTGGCTGTCTGTGCTCCCATAAGACCCTGCAGGTCATCCCTAATTGAGCGGCCTTGATAAGACTTCGGGCCTTTTAGACTGACGGAGCACAGCCGGTGATGTGCAGATCAGAGGGGTCAGCGAGGTTTGTGTCAGACACGTCGTGACAAACTGCCGCAGTCTATTCTTGGTGTATTAAAATAAGATACAGACACACAAGTGGATGTTAAATCAACATTTGTCTGCAAGCGAACGTGTCCTCACATGTACTATACGCACACAAACAGAGAGACTTTGAGGAACATCAAATGGCACAGATGTGAGAAACCACAGTGGAGGACAGGTGAGGAATTCGGTCGCTGCTCTTCCTGCCTTGGCTCACTTAACCTCTCCTCCCTCCCGTCTCTGGACAAATGTCTCCTTGACTGGCCTCCGTATCATTCAGAAAAATGACAATAGCTGCACTGACGTCCTCAGTAGAAGGCCGTTGAGATAAAAGACACCTTGAACTAAAGCAAAAATATTGTTTTCTTTAGAAACTCGTCACTTTCGTCAAGGGTCAGAAAGTGAAGAACTGTTTGGAAATCTGAGCTCAGCTGAAAATGTAATGCAAGAGGATTTACTTAAGGAGTCAAAACAAGAAGACAGCAGCTTGATATTAAAAGATCCAGGCTCGTTTTAGTGCGTTGAAGGAGAGTGGATCTTTATCTGCATCAAAGTGGAACTGGGGCGGCTCAGAAGCTCAACAGAAAAACTGCTTCAACTGTGATTAAATTTACGATATCACTCAGGAGGAGACATGGGAGACAACTGTTGGCGCACAAAACTCTGAAACGAGATCAGGGAGAATTTAGCATGGAGCTTGTTTTGATTTATTCTCATTTTACTATTTCTGCTGCTACGCTAAGCTGTGTTTGATCGAAACAGAAAACGCTTCAGAATAGACGATAAAATATTTTGTCTGCAGCAGACTCCAGCAAGGAGACTCAACATGATCTGCAAAATGGCCATAACTCTTCCTTCTTTGTATTTTTGAAGTAACTATCAGCTGAGGAAAATTATAGAACATTTAGTATTTAGAAAAACAAAAAAATAATTACCAGTGTGAGTCTTGTTTTTTCACTGTTAACTAGGGAGCATTACTGGTCTGCAGTCATTGATGCAGCAAACTGCATGTTCTCCCCTTCCTGCCAGAGACTTCAGCCAGTGCAGCAGGTTAGAGTGATCAGCTAGTTAACAGACCAGCTACATCTGGGCCTTTACATGCAGACACTCCAGCAGAAATCAGCTCGACACTCTGCTCTGGGAGAAAACTTCCACTACTTTTTGAAATCTCAGTATTTCTTCCCCTCACAGATGCACCGCTAAGATATACACGTATTGATTATGTAATTTGTTTAGTATTGTAGCTTGTACATGTATACTTTAGTTTAATTGCTGCAGTTTGATTATGTGCATTGAATATGGTTTGTTTTGTTAAAGGTTTTTCACCTCAATTTGAGCACATGGAAATAAACAAACTGAAAGAATTCCAAAAGTGTGTTTGAGTGAAATCCAGCCAGAGCCTGATGATCGAGCAAGCGGGGAAAACCTGAGCACTGCTCAGTAGTTAGATCCACCTAAGTATTTAGCAGATAAATTCAGTATCTTGGTTTAAGTGTGTGAGCATGTCAACATGTGCCCTTAGTGTTGAACAAGACTGAGGCTGATGGGGATGCCACAGATTTTACAGGTATATGGTCATAAATTAAATTAATGACCTGACTGACAGTTGGAGGATCACCACAGTTATTAAAAGGAATCCTGAGGGGGACGTGAAGGTCTGTGCAAACTGCCATAAAAAGTCATCCAGCAGATGTTGAGATATTTCAGTCTGGACCAAAGTGGAGGACCAACAAACCAACTGACTGACTGAGCTATGTCACCAACATGGTTAAAAAGAATCTTCTCCATGATGCTCTCTATCAACGTCAATATTTTTCTTTATCAAACCTCAAAAATGCCAAGAGACTCCATTAGATCACTGTCCTCCAGGTTTCAGTGGAGGTCATGTGGGTCAGCGGACATTTTTAAAGTGCTAAAAACATTGTCAGACTATTTTTTTTGTTTGTTTTCCACGTCAACGCTGAAAGCTTTCAGAGGCTTCAAGTAGATTATTTCAACGTCATGGGAATATAAGAAGAACTGTGGCAGATGGTTCAGTGTTAATGAATGTTTGAGGCTCCAGAAGTCATCACCTCATGTTTAAATTGCTGACTTATTGGCTCAGAAAACAGAATCATATGGGGCTTAACAAGCAGAACGCTAAACACTACACACTCCCATCCCAGCTGTGGAGACACTGGTTGTCACATTCCTTTTGAAGCATGTGTTTTTCCTGTGTTTTGTGTGTTATTTATTCTATATAATTGTCATTCATCTGAAGCCCAAGTGTGTCATAAAGTTTAAGTGATTTATTATTTTATTGTCTCCTTTCTATGTCATTATGCAACAACTGTGACTGAGCCAGCAGAGCCGTGAAACGAAAGGAGTTCAGGCAACAAATTACGGATAAAGGGTTGCACAGGTAGAAAGAGTGACTGGTTGTAAGCGTATGAACGTCGTGTGTGTGTCTAAGGATCATGTGATCAGCGAAAGATTTTCACTCAATACGTGGATAGACGAGTGAATATTACTCCATAAAGCTGCCAGTGATTTTATTATTAGAAACACATGCTGTAAACACACATTTTGCAACCCACACAACTTAACGCTAAACTGTGCAAATCCCACAGGTTTTAAGAATACCAAGTTGTGCACATCAGCGAGGAATTCAGAGAAATGTGATGCTCAAGACATGCACAGTTTTGTTATTGTTGTGGCATAACCCTAAAAATGCATCTTTTTCTCCATGAGCAGAAAAATATATTTCTTATCTTGTGAAGTGTTTGCACAGGTAGATATAGAGCGCATGCAGACCAAACAATCGGAAGGTGAAGGAAAAAAGCTCCGAACTTTAAGCTACTTAAGGGGCGTTTTAAGGGGGAAGCCCAGGATTTAAGAGGTTGAAAGAGAAATAGACGAAGACAGGGGTTTACATACCATAAATTGCAGTTCTCTTTGTATGTTTGCCCTGTAAAGAACCTGTTTCCATTTCTTTCACAGATGCCTGAGAAGAGACAAAGAGGTGCAATTTAATATACATGGGTTTGATGTGGCTAAACAGCAAAGATCCCACCACTAATCTCAAAGAAAGCTACGCACAGCCTCCAATCCAGAGCCACCAAACTCACACTTAATGTAACACAAACACACTGGCCATATTCCTGCACTTGCAACCACAATAAAAAAAAAAATGTTAACAACTAGTGTGTGTGTGTGCACATGCAGAATATACACACAGTGAATATGTGAGGTCTAAGGAGCCCTGAGCTCCAGTAATCCAGTGTAGGAATGTGGCGTTAGCTTCTTTCCTGCCTTCCCAGGCTTCCTGGGCTCTCGTCATGCTTTAACCAGCTTACACTCCACTTCGCCACCTCGAGTGAAATGCGGGGAAAGCCCCACCTCACCCCCATCACATAAATAATCAATAATAGCTTGCGAGCTGCACCGGTGAGGTGCTCAGCATCGTGACAAAGTGCAAAAAATGATCCAGCAGTGACACAGCACTCCCTTTAGAATTAATTTGATCCAGCACACTTGAAGTTTAAGCCCTGCCTGCTTACACATGGTGAAAAGTATACTGACATGGTGACAGACTTAGAGTGAGGTTTATCTACATCCTGATTTACAGTGGAAGGTGCCGTCAGTGTGAATTTCATGTGGAATTTCAGGCATGAGCTGGCTGAGAATTTACAGTGTGAGCATGTTTCTTGGCCCTCTGGTGCGAGGCCCTGAGCTGATAGCGTGATTTATGACCGAGAGCCTTAAAAACTATCTTCCCCTCTCGCAGCTGTCTCACCCTGCGTATTGTGACTCTCCCCTGTTAGTGCAGAGCTCCAGCGTGTGACAAGTTACACATTACTACGGGAGGAATGTATGTAATCTGCTGAAATGATTATTGGTGAGACTTCCCAGATAAGACAATAACAATGTGTGTCGTGACAGGAGCAGTGACACAGCTCCCCTCCAGGCTGAATGTGTGGTCAGATGAGTGCGCTTGTGGTTCACACCTCTCGAGTCCCCCACCTTGTCCACCAGGGACCACATACCTGCAGCGACCCCTCTGCCCCCCGTCCTGTACCCATTGTCTGCCTCTCCCACCCTCCACATAGCCCACATTCTTTCTCCTAACCTCCATTCATCCCTCCGCCCGCCCCTCCTCTCTCCGTCTGGGTTAATAAGAAGCCTACTGTTCCCTGCACTGTTCTCAGGTACTGTAGGCCTTTGCTCTCGCTGGCACATTTTACACCTCTGCACTGAGAGAATGGTGCTATAACTGCACGGGGAATCCAAATATAGTCAACTGAACTGTTGCATAGAATGGGGGGAAATTGTGTTAAATCTTGTGTATTTAATGAATGCATGGACATTATTAAAGGGGCAGGGGATAGGAGAATTACATTTACACTGACACTCAGAGCTCCAGAGTGTCCTTTATTCATATTTTACCATATATTACTACTTTTTTGTCTTCCCTTCTGAGAGTTATCCCACAAAAGAGATCTAAAAAAAGATGGTATGCATATGCACCATTGGTCATAAATGGGACGCTGTATCACTGCTTTACTTTTCTTCTTTTATATCTCATGAAACAAGAAGCCAGTATGTGTAAATTTAGAGAAACACAATCCATGTGGAGCTGCTTAATAAGTGATTTTTTTTCCCAACCACTGAGTGCCTCACTAGATTGTACTCCTTTTTCTGCATTAAATTAGTACAAACAGCAACACAGCTGGTCTGAGAGTGGTTGTACTTTCACTATTTCACTGAGATATGATTTTAGGACACTGAGGGATGAGTTAAATTAAAAGAATTTCATTGGATCCTAAATTATTTCTACACAGTCTGTATCCAAAAGGACACAAGTATAATAAAAGATGAAGAAATATTTATCAATCTCAGCTTTCGAAATGCGAAAAAAACTGATATGAACTATGTAACAGACCTGGATTATATCTGAAGCTTTAAAAGAGAGAGGCATGTAATTGTAATTCGTGTTCAGGTGTCACGCTGCTTTGCATTGTGGTCCAGCACGGAGCTTGTCAGCAGGATTCCTGACTGAGCTTAACTAACTACGACAGGCCCACACACACACATGCAAACTCCTGCAAACGATGCACACACATTTGCACCCTTACATACCAATGAAAGGTGGCTCCACGCCGAGACAGTGGCCCCAGAAGTCAGGGCAGCAGTCGGACACGGTGCGGTTGCAGAACAGGTCGCAGTAGCAGATTGTGTCCAGGTACGGCACCGTGCACAGGTCGTCTCTGCCGGGGCAGCAGCCTCCTCTCCTCTGGCAGTACGAACCAAAAGGGTCCCTGATTCCTCCAACGTGGAGCGGGCTGGCGAGCTCCCTCTTGGTCCTCCTGGACAGGATTCTGTCCGCAGTGCCTTCTGCCACCACCAGGACCAGCACCAGCACAGTCAACAGGACGAGCCTCATGGTGAGTCTGTGAAAGCAGGGGGCAGAAAATACAATATCAGAGGTCAAGACAAAGATAATATTATATGAGTCATGCTTTTGGCCTGCTTCCCTCAAGAAGACACACTTTAAATGGTTCACAGGACGAGAGGGGAAGAGGTTACAGGGTGAGCGGCGTAATTGGGGTATGACTGCTGCCAACACACCATCCGCCTCCTGCTGCGTGCTGCACATACACACTGAGAGACACACTCGGTAAAACACACGCACACTCGGAAGATAAGTTTAAACAGAGCCGGCAGCAAATGGTCCAAATAGAAGCCCATGTGATCCTTGGAGATCTTCTACTTATTTTTCCAATTTTCCTTTCGAGCAGCCAACACAAACAGCAGCTAAATATGAAAATACACTCAGCGAGATGGTGATGGAAAACAACCACGCAATGACAGAAACACACACTGCTTTAAAGCCTAACTCCCGTCTTTGATTTAAGATTAGTTTCCATGAAAATGTCCTGCCTTAACATCGAGTAGGCGTATGCACAGATCTATGAATTTGCCACTTACTGCAGCTCAAGCACACCAGCTCACCTGCTCAAACGCTGGAAAACTAATCAGCTACTAGACGCACAGAATGTGGTACACGTTCAATCTGGAAATATTTAATCTGAAGATGAATATTTATGCAGGAAGTTCCTCCCTGCAAGTTGACAGGATTGGTTCTGAGTCTGAATCTGTGTTTTTGAGACAGCCGTTGCAGTTTCGAGGTGAAATTCTAAGCCATGAGCACTTATTTAGCTCATGATATGTCTTCTAGCATATAAAAAACGCCATATGGAAACTGAATTTTAACTGACAGGGGGCTGAATGGGGTATGATAGGGTCATTATAAATGTGAGGCCTCAGGTTCAGACCTCTAGCTAGCCTAAACTACTTCTCTCTACTGTCTATGCTGGTATTTTTATTTCAGTTATGTATATTTATGTTTATGTTTGACCTTAGCAAAGGTCAGATAATCAACCATATGCACTGTTTGTTTGTGGTGTCGGTCTCAGGTCATTGACTCCTGACAGAAGAGGAGGGGTCGGCCTGCCGCTTACATAAATAGCATCATTAATTATCCAATCAGATCTCCGGACACAATGGTCACTCTGCACATAAAGCAAAGCTCCGGAACCCATCTTTGCTGCGTTGTTTTCTGCATGACTGCGCCTTTAGTTGGAACGCACACACACAGGGACGCACACAAGCATATGGCAGCACTGGGATGGGCAGGTCTCCTCCTTAACACAAGTGCTTTGTTGTGGCAGACTGTGAGCAGCAGCAGCGCAATAAAACACCCACCAGTCTGCTCAATGAGCTGCCGAGACCTTCGGGTCAAGCTGCCAGTGACAAAACACCAGCAGCGATGATCATAATGAGGCCCGCTGAGGGCACCTTCATCTTTATCATAAACGGAGCCACTTTGCTCTTGTGAAGACATTTACACCACAGTTCTGATGTTGACTTTAACATATTGTAAAACGTCTGATTGTGTTCGGCTCAGACAGTATTGATTATTAAAGTGCATATTCGGAGCCAAAACACACTGTGAAAGTCAATAATTCTAAGATAAGAACAAAAAGGGTCAATAGCAGCGAGCCGATGATGCTGAGCAATAGAGCTTTCACAACATAGTACGCTGGTGCTGCAGCTCCTTTTAGTCTTGAGTGTCACAGAAGCTGCCATATGGCCCATTGGTGCTCCTGACAGCTGTAACCAAGCTACTGATCCCACACTGCAGGCCACAGGGCAGATGAACCCTCAGCACCCACTCAGTATCAGACACACACACATCACACACACACAGCTCAGATCTGCTCAGTCAGTGTCACATCTGGACTTTTTGGTTTTCACAGCTTCAGGACCACAACCGCCACATTATGTTGCATGATCTTAATAAACTGAGCAAAATGTAACTACTCAGATATTTAGTTTCCAGTATTTATTTTTATTCTGGCAGCAAACTTTTTTAGCAAACAGCCCTCAATGGTGAAAAAAGTGCCCATATCAAAGCCTTTAACAGCATATTGATTTAATTTTTTAGTGCCTTGGAGACTAGAAATTAAAATATTTCCCCAATTACAGTGAAAGCAGTATTCCAGATATTTCAAAACCTTGACAACAAAGAAACTTTAACTTCCTTGCTCACACATATCTCTCTTTCACTTTCCTTCTCGCAGCTGAAGTTTGAGATACTGCTGCACCACCCACCAGATAATTCATTCTTGGCTCAGGATATCTGTATAAAAGCCCTTTCAGCTCCATTTGCCTCTGTGTCACACAGTCCTTGACTTTTCTCTGTTTGGATCTATTTGTAAAACAGCCATCGGGTCAAGGCAGTGCAGAGCATTTATAATAGCACACAGGTGTCGAATGAGCACAACAGGTGAGTGAAGGGATTACTGGTCTGGGTGTATTATCAGTCTCATTGTGAATTACACAAGAGGAGCAGGCACACACTCACTGGACCCAACAACCTTTTTGAGAAAAATAAAAAAAATCTCCCACTCATATTCTTGAATCTACATCTAGAATATTGTGCGCTACAATCCCACACCCACAAGGTAAATAGCAGCAAAAAAACCTAACATGTGATCTGCATTAAAGTTGAGCCGAGACAGAGAACAGCAGAAAGAAAAAAAAGTGATGATCAACAGACACAAAGGAGACCTTGAAAGTTTACTGTAATTCAGAAAAGTAACTTGAGAATAGTGTAAGTCAGGCTGTGACGCTCAGGCTGCACCTGCCTGGAATCTGCTATAAAAAAAATAAAAAAAAAAGAGGCTACTGCTAAAGAGGGAAGAAAATGGTTGTTACCTTGGTTTGAGAGAGAAATCCTGGGTTTGTAATCCAATAGAAAACTGTCAAGCTTTGTAGCGCAGGACGTCATTCACAGGTAGAGGGAGTTTGGGTAAAAGGTCAGTCTGTCCCTTTTTCCTTCTGCTCCTCACTCTCTCACAGGATCTGCTCTGTCAGACTCTGTCTTCTCTATATAGAGGCAGCCAGCAGGCTAACCACTCCCCCGACCCCCCTTCACTCTCTGTCCCCTGCTTCACTGCCTTCCTCTCGCTCGCTTCTCTCAATGTGACTCCCACAGGTCGGCTATCTCTTCATGCTTTTCCTCTTCTTATCGGACTGGAACCTGCAGAGTGAAATGCACTCAGACACATCTATATTCGCTCGGCTCTAACTTTCCACTGTCACTTTCACTGCTTTTCTTTTTTTTTTTTCTTTTCCTTTTCCACCACTATCTGTTTCTTTTCCCATGCAGGGTCAAATCTACTTGAGGTTGGACACAGTGGTGAGGACTGCTGACCTCCTGCCTACCATCTAGTGGTAACAGGTTGCATAACTTCACCTCGATCAGCCAGGGAATTATGGGATAGCATGTGGAAACCCTCCCAGCTTCTAGAAACTGACAAGCCAGCCTCTAGAGGTGACGTTCTGGCGAGAGTTTGTGCGAAATACTGTTTTCTTTTGGCATGATTCACATATCAGTTATCTGTTTACACTGTCAGTCTCAGTTTTGTAACATCTCCTCCTTTCCAACCTCAATAAATTCTGTCCAGGAGTTTGATTTACTAAAACAGTGAAATTGATATCTATCAGAGATTTATTTATTCTGATTGTAAGTGGGCATTTTTCCGTCAAGAGATTTTATTTTTTTGTATCTGTTGGCAATTACAACATATACACAATAAGGGCAAACAAGTAGGAACAAGATACACACAGTCGTTCACACACCTAAAGCTTTTTTTTTTTAAGCGACTCCACACATGAATTAACTCTATACGTGAACCAGATGGCTGCACAAAAATCCCAATAATCCACAAATTACAAATTAGCCTCAGCCATCTTGTGTTTATTTTGGACAATAAAGCTTAATAGGTATTTAGGAGAGTTACATGGTGGTCCAGAAAGACACAGCTGTGCCATCGACCCCCCTCTGAGTTGATCAATAAGCTAAAGGCTGAATCAATAACTGCGACACAGCAGGGTGTCAGACAGAAGGGTAGCGACAAAGAAAGGAACAGTGACCACACAAAGGTACTTAAAACTCACAGTGTGCTGAATTTGAATTTGTGTACAATATTTACAACAACAACAAAACAGGCAACAGATCTGCCAGGCTCATTTATTATTGATCGGTTTTGGCATATACTCAGTAGCTGATCAGTGCTTTCCAATTTTCCAGATTTAAAAAAAACAAAAAAACAAGCAATTATAAAACAGGTAAGCCAAATAAATAAATGTCAGACATTTTTCAGTCTATCTAAGCTTTACCAAACATTAGGCTTAAGACGACTTGTTGGATCCTAAGTCTTGTTTAACTCTGCAACAACAAAAAATGGATGAAACACTGATTTAAATTTAGATTCTAGTATGTTGGCGTCTTATGGTCGCATCCAAAACTTTGGATTAACCAAAGAAAACAATCCTTCATAATTATAAAAGTAGTTTTTGTTTCCCAAATTTAAAAAAAAAAAAAAGTTAACTCTTGAACTGCAAATATTAGTTAACTAAATAGTTGATTAAAACAGCATCAAGTCTGATTACTTTTTAATTGTTTTAATCAAAAATATGTGTATATGTCCCTTCTAATGTGAATGTTTGCTGATTTTCTAGGTTTTTTAGTATTATCGTTAGGTTTTGGTTGGACAGTCATATGGATTCTTGTTGGAGAGATACTTTTTTAACAATTGTCTAACATGTTATGGACCAAACAAAAAGCAAAGTAAGTTAAAAACGAGCTAAAAATAAGTGATATATGAACTGATGATGATCTTCAATTGTAGGCACACACAAAGGGACAGAAAAAGTCAGGGGATGTTTTAATGCCAATTCATCATATTAAATGTTAATATTGAGACTATTTAAAGCTGTCGAAGGAGGCAAACTGGCTTGTTTACAGCTGTAAAGGTCACAATGGTCTGCACTTTTATCCAAAGCCCTTGACAATGTGTTTCTCATTCACACATTCACACCAATGGTGACAGAGCTGCCATGCAAGGTGCAATAGGAACAATTTCGGGTTCAGGGTCTTGCCCAAGGACACTTTGACTGTGGAGGGACGGGGAATCGAACCGCATGGTAGACAAACGCTCTACCACCTGAGCCACAGCGGCCCTAGTAGGTAGGTAATTCTGTTGGAGGAATGTAACATCATGTAAAATACAAGAAGAGGTGATCACTAAAATAAAGGAATACATGTTTGTTATTATGTGCTGCATCTTGAAAAAGGAACTCCAGCCTGTAACATGGAGTACACTCACATGTGAGTCAAATTTGTCAGGAAAAGTTGGTTACTGCCACCTTCCTACCTGTGCTTGACTTCGGCGACCTTTTATACGTGAATGCCTCTACGATTCTGTGTATCATGGTGCTTTAAGGTTTGTCACGGGTTGTGGAGCCCTAACTCACCGCTGCACTTTACATGCTGGAGTTGAGCGGCCCTCTTTGGCAACGCACTGGTATACTTTTATTTCTAAAGCCATCCTAGGTCTACTCCCCCACTATGTATGTGATTTAATTTCTAAAGCTCACAGCAATTTCTGTCTATGTTCCAATGATTTGTGCTTATTAAATGTGCCAAAGGTTCATTACACGGTGAATCTAAAGGAATTCATCAGCCTCCGATCTTTAAAAAACCATTTCAGAGATTTTGTAGCAACTACATATCACACTTGTTGTTGTTGTTTCAATGTAAATTCTTAACCTTGTTGCTAATATCTAGCATGTATTTTACTCATGTTGTTATTTGTTTTTATTTGCTGTAAGTTTAATGTCTCTCAGGCTGCTGTCTTGGCCAGGCTTCCCTTGAATAAGTATCTCCACCGGACCGACCTGGTTGAAAAAAGGTTAAATACCAGTGCTTGTGCTTTTTGTGAAAAACATTTTACTTCAGCGATTTGCATCTCTCACCGTGAACGCACCGCCACCAGTCCTTCGTCCAGCCTCCATCAATCATCTGCAAGATTTGAAACCGCGTCTCTAAATTACCCAACAGGTATGAAAAGCTCGCAGACGGTTTCACTCAGTAATGTGAGCGAGGATGAGACAGTCCTGGGTAACAGGTTCGCTTTTCACCCAGCACTGCAATTATGGCTTTAACCCTCTTACACAACCTCATTCCCCCTGAAGAAAGGCGCTCTAAGCTGTGTTTACTGTGTTTTATAGTCACCACCTCCTCAATCATTATTATACCTTTTACTGTACACCTTGTTTACCTTTCAGCGATGATTGATTCAGTTGTGGTAACACGTAAAGAATGCTGGTTCACACCACTACTGGCAGAACATGAGTCACTTATCAGGCCGTATAGCTGTGACGCTTTATTGACCGTAAATGCACAAGAACTTGATTGTAGCCATCTGCAGGAGAAGGCAGACCCCTGAATCAGAGGACAGAAGTCAGCAGATGAGGGAGTGTGTGTGATTCACCCCTAATTCATCAGTAAAGACAAGGGCAGTGAGTCATCTTGAACAGTTGTTAGAAATACATTTCACAAGATCCGCAGGCGGTATGTTGTAAGACTCATGTGTACATTCGATATGTAGGCTTGACCCAGACTTCAGTGACTCAGGCCTTAACAAGCCCTCCAGATGTTTAAACGTGACCCTCGATTCTTCAGAGCAGAAGAAGAAAAAAAAGGGAACCAGATATCACATCAGCAGCGCTTCTGTTTCTGAGGTAATTTCCTGAAAATAGACTGAAACTGTGGAGGCTGAGGACACACATGGTAACAATAGAGCCCATACATACACAAAGAAGCATCAGAGGGTGCACTCTGGGGGAAAGCAACACACACATTCAAACAAGAATAGAAGTGTGTGCACCTACAGATGTGTGCGGATTTATTTAAATGCTCTTTAAATGTTCAAAATAGGAAATCTTCCGGAAAAAGAAACTGACACTGGAGCTGACAGGCGCATGGCGTGGGCCAGCCACAAACACATGCACACATACTCATCCTGAGGAACAATCCCTCTCTTTTTCCTCAGTGTTGCATCACAATCCTCCCATGATGCTGCGCAGCGAGGCTCGGGAATCCCAGCTGCACTGTGTCAGGGTGGAGGTCTGCTCTGCTGACCCCATGGAGGAGTGGATACGTCCATATATCCATCTCTCCGGAGCATTTCCTCTTCCAGGAACATGCAGGCCGTGTGTGCCTGATAGTAAACAAGGATGGGCGTGTTGGCAGCACACACGTGGAGCGCGGAGTGAGTCAACGTCTTTCTAGCTGTTTCTGAGGCGGATGGCTGCAGGTGTATGGAAAAACACCCACGAGTTAGCGTTAAGGAGAAGCACAGATTTTTGGGAGACGATCAGAATTTCATCGTACTGTTTGTTCTCCTTTTCTGCAGCTGAAGCTATGACAGTATTGTTTTTGAGAGTACTTTAGTTCGGAAGCTACATGACTCAAATTAAATAACTCACACAGCTTGAATATGTGAAATAAGCGATACAGCCACACTCGCTCACCTTCTCTTTAAAATCCTCACGTTCAGGTCAGTTTCAATTTCGAATCCCTTCTCATGTAAACCAGGTCCCAGTCTTATTTACCATCATCACAGATATATGCATAATGAGTGCGTACGAACATTCCCACACTAAGTATGGAATTTATCAACTTGCACTTATACTTAGAAATGTGCATGAATCTAAGCACAACTCTGACCATGCGTACGCACATAGTCTAGTGGCAGAACAGTGACACTACATATAGACAGTATTAAGGGATTTTGACCACATTCCAGCGTGAGGTTGAAGATGCAGTCGTGACTTGATAATCCGACCCTTAACAATCTGGAAACCTTGCTATCCGACAGGTTTTTAGGAAAATGGAACCCATGAAAAA
>NW_007577777.1:1150924-1154748 GCF_000690725.1 Stegastes partitus
TTTTTAATTCAGCCTGGTCCACAGGTTGTTTACGGGGTTGAATAGTACAATTTGTTACATCTGACCACAGAACTTTCTTCCAAAGGTCTTTACTTTGTCGATGCAATCAGCAGCAAACTTCAGTCGAGTCTTAAGGTGCTGCTTCTAGAGGAAGGGCTTCCTTCTTGAAAATGGATAGATTTTGATCTGCATTATTTATGTTGATAAAGTCCTTTGCCACAGTTTCGATAAGTGGTTTGCTTGCACCTATTGTGGCCAATAGGGTTTAACAGGCTGGCCATGTATGGTAACTTACCTTGTTCACATGTCTTTATGGATTTTTGTTGCATATCATTCTCCATATCTCTTACTGTGGCCTCATCCCGTTTAGTTCTCTTAGTTCAGCCTGCTGACATTTTGAAATTTGGTTGAGGTTGCTGTAAATGCCAGCAGCTTGCAGGTATATGTCCATAAATATTGTAATAATTGAAGTTTTGATATGGGAAAGGTAAAGAAAACATATTACAATTCATCAGGAGGGTGTTAGGAATGTTTGATGGGACCACCACAATAAGTAGGATTCGTCTACTAATTTTTACAAACAGACATGCTCTAGAAACAAAGGAGAAAGTCAGAGAATCACAAAAGCTTGTGAAATTATTCTAATGGTGACCATAGTCTGTTGCAAAATGTCATGGTAAGCCTTTCAGTACTTGTGAGATGAATCTGAACCAAATTCAGGAACGATAGACTGACAGGGAGGAAGTATGGCTAAATATAACCATGATCAAGAATGTTGTAAAGGTTAGCTTGTCCGTCACCTCTACCACCCTGTCGCCTCAGATTCACATTGATTTTGAAACCACTGACCAGATTGTGAATCATACAAAAGTGAAGTGCTTAAAACTCTGTCATGCCAGCAAAAATCAAATGCAAGTTTGGCTTGACTGGATTTGTCAGCCCTGGAAAACGCCAATCTGGTGGAATTTCAGTGACTATGCAGTAAATATGTAGAAACCAGAGTCATGTTACGAAACACTGACTTCAGAGAAAAAGATTACACAAACAATATGTGGTATTGGATCACTGTTATCACTGCTTGAGGGTTTCTTTAAGAACTATTTGGCAATAAAAAGAAATGTAATAATAGAATTAACTGTTCATTGACAATTTTCAACTCTATCAAATTTCTTTATAACAAACTGGAAATAATTCATGCACAAAAAAACCAATGATAACCCATCACTCATCAAACACTGAACTCATTGTCACCAGACAGACTTGGAACTATCAAATACAGTCACTAATAATCCTTTCAGAAAGACCCTTGATGATGTTTTATCACTTCAAATTAAAGTGCATGCTATCTTCAGAGCCAACGATTACACATTATGGAACAAAGTTAGTGCCTCGAGGCGTTTCTGCCTAATCAAGCAAAGACCTCCTACATTTTGAAGCCACAAATATATTCCAAGGAAGTTACTGTATGTGGCGTGCTGGAGCTTGTGATTTAGTTTCTTTTGTAGTTTACCGCTGCACGTACACATCTCTGGCGTTTCCATTTAAGTCAGACAGTTAAATATTGGTTGGTTAAACTGTGTCGCAATCACAAAGTCTTATGTAATGACAACAAACATTAATTGCAAGACTCAGTTGAGAGAAGCAGAGATTCTTGGACTTCCAAAGGGAGGAAGCACAACACTGGACGATGAAGGAAACGCTTGTATAAGGAGCTGGCTGGATCCGAGATGTGCATGTCCACTGGGAAAAAAGAGGAAACGCATCTCATAGATTCTCCCTCTAATACACATCCTGCTCTCTTGTCCATGATGTCATCGCTTCACTTTAAACAAAAAAGGTGAGGAGGTCTCAGGTGGTCCTCCATACACCCTCTCCTCCTCCAACCCCCCCAGTGCCTCCATCCATCCATCCATGCATCCCCACAGGGACTGACCCAGGCGCTGTGGTCTTAACGTGCTCACTCAGTCCCTGTCAACTCATCCATCCATCCACTGGAGGTACTCATCTCTCCTAATGGAGCATAATACATCTACCCTGCCTGTTTTATTGACTTCTTTAAAGAGCCCACAATATGCTGTTGGGGGGTTTCTTCTCTTTTGTATGTTATAGCTTTTTTGTGCATTTAAAAGGTCTGCAGACTTACAAAGCAAACTGTCAACCCAACGGGAAGTTATTCTCCCCAACAGGAGCGCTGCTTCTTCACTGCCTGGAACACCTCGTTTGAAGTCACGGTTTGTGTTCTGTTTCCTATTTACATCACTATGTAACACATTTGCATAACACCTGCCTAGCAGCTAGTTTGGCCCTCAAACAAAGAAGAAGCAGCTTCCTCATCGTCCAACATGTCTGTGAAGATTCTCAGTCATCCAGGTCATAATTATTCGTTGCAACTGAACTTGCTTGAGTTCCTTGAAGACGTTTCACCTCTTATCCAAGAGGCTTCATCACTTCCGACTGACTAGTTGGGAGTTCCAGATAACCTTAAGGAGCCATTAACACCTGAGTTGGGAGTTTGTTGCTCCTCCCCCTCGTTTTGTGAGTCGCTAGTGCTCTCTCTGCCACAATGGGGTTCGTTAGGATCTTTTGTGGCTAGGTGTGAATGTGGTTTCATCTTCCTGGGGAGAGATCTTAGGACTGAATTGTAAACTGAAGAGAGATGATGCCTCAGACCTCCACCTCTGTTGAGGGATGGTCTTTCCAGTTTGACATAGATGGCTTTTTTCACCCCTCTCTCAATCCATCTGTCCTCCCTGGCCAAAATCTGTACATTATTGTCTTCAAATGAGTGTCGTTTGTCCTTAAGATGCAGGTGGGCTGCTGAGTCCTGTCCTCAAGAGCTGCTTTTCTGTGCTGAGCCATGCTGAGCGGTTGTTCTGTCTCCCCGATGTACAGGTCTGGGCATTCGTCGCTGCACTGGACTGCGTACACCACTCATAGTCCAACATTTTCTTCTGACATAATTGCCACTGCTCTGCCTCAGAGAACTGGGGTTGCCGTACAGTACGAAGGGTCTTAAAGAAACTGGAGCTGAAACTGAGCGGTGAGAACAGGTGCTGCAGCAATGTATAGTATAAGTAAAATAATGTTGTTTCTTTTAAATAAAATTGCATCAGTGTATTCTTGTAGATGCCAAAAATAAAATTATAAACCTGCAAATGTGCATTATGAGGGCTCTTTAAAGGCCTTGTCCCAGCAGCACTTAAAATAGTAACATCAAGTCATTTCAGTTGAATTGCTATAACATGTAGATTCACTTAGAGAGTCAAAATAAATTCATATAAAACGTCTGCATCAGCTTCAGTGACCTGTGACACATGAATTTGCAGAGTTGACTAATGACGAACCATCTAGACAACGGTGACTGTTTAGAGAACAGAAAGCGAGTGCAGGAAGAGTTTAAACTGTCTGAAGAAGTGATCCGCAGCGTTATGAGACAAACGTCAAAGGTACAAATACAGTCCATCTCTTCAACAAATGGTGCAAACTTATTGTGCCGTTACCTAGCCTAGTGTGGTTGCTAACTGACCCCTAAAGCTGTGTAAATCAAAACACGAGTTTATTTCATAATAAATACATCAGTAGCTTCTTTTATTAATTTTTTATATTATAACACTGTAAAATATCATAAAGGAATTTTGTCAAATTAATTTATAATTTCTAGTGTCCTTAATGTAAATATATGAGTTTTGGTAGTGGCTAGTAGGAAAAAAAAGACAAAAAGAAAGAATAAAAGCTAGCTGAATAGCTGAATAAAGCTAAATAAAGAAGAAACATCCTAAACTTAGAAATTCCATCCATCCATCCATCCATTATCTATACACCGC
>NW_007577777.1:1155109-1157977 GCF_000690725.1 Stegastes partitus
GGTTCTACTCTTTCACAACTCATACAATCTTAAGATCAAAATAGTAGTATATGTGAGTAAACAGAACAAAACAGATAAATAGAAAATACCTGTGAGGAGAGTTATTATATTTCTGGCTCACTTTAATCTTGCTTTCTACTTTAGCTCACCAACTAGTCCTGTGATTTGTCCCTACATCAGCAAATCTCAAGCAGCACCATGACAGTTTCTACTCTCACCAGTCCTTTTGGCTCCTCAAAAGCAAATATGAAGTCAAAAATTCACAAAATACCGTTTGCGAGGACAAAAGAGTTCATGCATGTTGCTGAATCACTTTGTAAATACACAGTTTATTCATCAAATATTTGTTTAAGTCATTGCAGAGTGACACGTGTACAGCTCGAATTCCTCACAAGTATCTTTTCCGCTAATAAAGTGGAGGTAGGAAGGGTTTTATTTTATTTGGAGCAGAGTGGAGATCAGAGGGCCAGCGGTGAGGCCTCGGAGCAGCAGCATCAGCTCTGTTGTGTTTATCATCTGTTTATCCAATCTCACTCCCACGAACGTAACACGAGCGATTCCCTCACTTCCCCGGGGGGCTCGAGACTGAGGAAACATCTCATGGTTTGGAGCAATTTGGTTTCTGTATTTGTGCTGGTAAATTAAAATTTATAAATGGCCTGCTGGGGGTTACTTGGGGCCAATATTAGACATTCTCTGGTAATTTCATCTCCCCCTCTGGTGTCTCCCACATCTCTCTCAGAGTTTAGTTGTTTGCATTGAAGCACAGAGGGACAGTTGTGGCTTATAGAAACATAAGTAGACACATAAAAAGAGTATATGCGGGGCAGGGAGGCAGCACATGTGCAGTTTGAGATTGTTATTAACAGTCAGTGTCACAGGAGCAAGACTGTGTCCGTCGGAGGCTGCGAAAAGCTGGCAAAGACGACGTTGCATTCCTGGACGCCTGCGGAAACATCCAGCGTCGTGCTCCATGTCAGGCGACTGTACATGGGCAGTAACCATGGAGACCGGGACAGAAACGGGCCAAACACTCGGAGGACGAGAGTGTTTGGGTTGTCTTATAAATGTCAAGAGGGCGAAAGAGGAGCAAGTTCACAGCGAGCCAGTTTAGTCATCAGCTTGGAGCCCAGATGATAGAAATGGAAAATACTGTTAATATGAAATACACTTAGTTTAAAACCCTCCCACGTCAAGGATTTTAAAATGGAAATTACCGGAATTATTTTTTTAAAACTAGGGCAAAGTATCATCCACTGATGTCCTCACTTGATCCAGGACTAGTCCCGTTGTGGTAGAGCAGAGCAAAGTGACACATGGGCCGGTTTATTAGGTTCACCTGTGAAATCGAATGTAATCCAATATTACAGCTCTGCCATAAATTCTACTTTTACAAAACTTCTACATGTTCATTTCTTGTTGACATTGTCGTGAAAGGTGATAATTCTACTCTGTGTTTTTTATTGCGGTCACAGCAGGTGGTGGTGCATCGGACAGTGGTGCATTCAAGTGTTCCCCTAAGAGTACATTTATGGAATTTTAACAACAAAAACTTAAAATGAAGAAACTTTGTTAAAGTAAAATTTGAGGCAGAGCTGTTATATTAATGTGCATTTGATTTCACATGTGCACACTGTAAACAGGTCCTCGTGAGCTACTGTCCAGCAGATTTTAGACGTTTCCGTACTGCAACACACCTGACTCAAATTAACGGATCTCCAACAGCTTGTTGTCAAGTTCTACACAAGTCTGTTAATGATCCATTAATTTGAGTCAGGTGTGCTGCAGTACGGAAACGTCTAAAACCTGCTGGACAGTAGCTCACGAGGACTGGAGTTGGAGATCCCTGCTGTAAAAGACAACGTTCAGGCTCACCACACACACAAAAAAAATGATTGAAACAGTTTGCATCAGTCTTTTTGAGCTATGAGAGCCTCTAATGCAATTAGGTTCATCCAACAAACTTTTCTCAATAATTAAAGGTGTCGTCACGTATCACTTCATGATTGGTAGCATAAACACAAGTTTTTTTGTTGATTACTCGTAAAAAATTGAGGTTGTTTCTACTAGTATTTCCATATTTTTTAAAAGGAATCTCTATGTGTTATGTACTTCATTACCATAACTGTGAACACAAGATTTTAAGTTTGTAATTTTAAAAGTTCTGTCGTTCCAGTGTAGCAGGTAGGAGAGGCTTGAAATATTTACCTCAAGCTGAAGAACATTTAGTTATCAAGCCTTAACTCAGAGTTTAAATGACACAAAATATTAAGTTGCTGCAATAACCAGCACTATTGTGTCTCAGATTCATATTGAATGTGAAACTATTGACCTGCAGACGGATTTTTGCTGACTGGAAGGTCACAGGTTGTGAATCATACAGTCTTGAGAAAAACTGCTCTAAAGTCTTCTCATGTCAGCAAAATCAATCATGGTACAAGCTTTACTTGTTGACATTCATCAGTCTTGGAAAATGCCAATCGGATGGAATTTCAGTGAGTAAATATGTAGAAATCGGGGTCATGTTCATGTTAAGAAATGCTGACTTCAGAAAAGAGTATTACACAAACATCACCCATATGTAGTCATAGGTCTCTATTATCACCAGCTTAGGGTTCCTTCCAGGACTAACTGGCAATGAAAAGAAAAATATAATACATATTTGAATAGAGTTAAATGTTAGTTGACAGTTTTCAATTCTATTATCACAATTCTTTATTTAAAAAAAAAAAAATGATGCACATCACGTACAATTGTGCAACTAGAAAGCGCTCACACATAAAAAGAACAATAACAACAAATTAATGACATTGAACACTAATTTCTTTGTCACGAGTTTGCATCAATCTCTATTGGTCCATTTGACAT
>NW_007577777.1:1158397-1182975 GCF_000690725.1 Stegastes partitus
AACCGGCGACCTTTGGTGCTAACCACCGAGCCATTATTAAGTCAAACTCAACTAATTAAAATCATGTGTGAAGCTTTAAAGGTTTATTTAAATGAGTAAATTGCTTCTTTTTTTATGATCTTGCAATCGTGCATCCGATTAAGTGGTGGGAATAGTTTCTTTAAATTACATTTTTAAAGTGTAATAAAGTGTCCCTCAGGACTATATGGAGGTTCAGTTACTTGGGGACATTTGATGTGTAGCCTAAAGGATGAGACCATCTACCTAAAATTACTGCCTGATCTTCGGGGATTCACTATGCCTCAAAGTATGTGGACATCCGTATAAAGTACTGCTGTTGTTAGGCTTTGATATGTTTGATTTCATACCAGAAATTACAAAATAGGTGTTAAAATAATTGCAGGATGTGAGCTTGTGATGACTAGAAAGTGGTAAAAACATCCTCATAGTAAAGCTTTTTTTTGTTGTTTTTCCCCTTTCATTGTCTTTTGAATTCTCATTTTCACAAAAAATAATAATTTCAGGTCTCCAGATGGGAGAAAAATGCTTGTTTTAACCAACAAAAGGCGCATCAGCCCTGAAACATAATGGTTCTGACTTCTGACCCCTGTAGAGTTGAAACCTCTTTGTCTGTGAAACCACAGCACTGATGCTGTGAGACCGTCTCTAACGCGGCTCCGCTATCTGATGACGCCACCTGTTATCCATCAATAACTTTTACCTCAAGTTGCCGACAACTTTACGTCAAAGAGTGGCAGCGTGGCGGGGAGCCAGGGAGCAGACAGACCCTCAGATACTATCAAACTCACAGTGAAGGACGACCACGTCGGTGCAGGTCTTATCTGAGCAGGATTCTTCTGCCTGTGGCCCCTTCTTAGTCCACCTCCATCCCTCTCCTCCTCCTTGGCGTGTCCCTGCAAGGCTCCTCCGGGATTCCCAGAATATCTTAGATACACTATCACACAGCGCAGGGGGAAATTAATAAACAAGGCAAAATAAAAGAGGTGAGCGTGCTCAGAGGGACGAGGTAGCAGAGGGCTGGATCCACTCACACTGTGGGTTTTCTGAAGCAGAACAATAGAACATTAGAGGGAGAGAAGAGGATACGCTGGTAGATAACAGCAGCAGTTTTTCATGTGCGACATATTCCTTTGAATGTATGGACACAGTGGTTTGAGACAGATTCAGGGTGCCATTTGCAGAACGAGTGGAACTCTGATCCAGCGTATCTAGTTTTGGGCAGATCGGAGCACGTACAGACCAGTTACACAGCACGTCCTGTTTTATGGTGAAATTCCGTAGGCCAACATTTCCACACCGTCACATTTAAGCGGAGCGTTTAAAAAACTTTAAATCACCATGTCTGGTTGTACGTGTTGGCCCAATTTCAGGTCTGTACGACATTCCCCCTAGGAGGAGACAGATCTTGAAAATGCCCGAAAAATGAGCGAAAATGGCCGAAAAACTCGCCGTTTTTTTCAAAATGGCGGACTTCCTGTTGGATGTACGAGGTGGGCACCCCAGACCTTTTTGTGCATCTCGACCTGCTACATATGCCTACCAAATTTAGGAGATCTAGGCAAAACGTGCTTCCGTTCATCAAAAATGCATTTGTTTTCCGAAAAAAAAAAGTATGATTGCCACAGTGGTTCCAATAGGGTCCTGGCAATGTTACTGCTCGGACCCTAATGACAAAAATAATACTTTTAGAAGACAAAGTTATGTTCCTTCATATATTATTTTTCTCTTTTTGAATTTTTTATTTTTTTTACCTTAATTTAATTATGTATGAAGGAAAAATGGCTTAGTTTGAACTTGCTTGCACAACTCCTGCTTACATACAAGGACAACTGGGCTTTTTGTCACTTTAAAAGAGTTGCAACCCTAAACACAGAGTGAATGCTGCTGTGTAGCATCAGGCAGAGCCATTTACATATTTAAATATTTGGGAGTGGATTCAAATTGGGCTGCAAGGTGGCTTGGTGGGTAACATTGTTACCCTGCAGCAAGAAGGTTGCTGGTTCGCGTCCCAGTGAGGACACTCAGGATCTTTCTGTGTGGAGTTTACATGTTCTCCCCGTGCAGTGTGGGTTCTCTCTGGCTTTCTCCCACAAGGTCCAAAAATCTTTATCTTTATAATCTATTTAGATTCCATTCTCAACAATACACTATACTAAAATAAGAAGCTTTTAAAATACAATGCAAAACAAAACAATGTAACAAAAATACATCTCTATGTAACTTGCATATATGACTTTTGCCATTAGGATATCTCACATTGTGTAAAACAAGTATTGTATCATCACCAAACGGCTGATTTTCCAGAGATAATTGTTTAAATAATGCCAGTGTTTGGGTCCAGTGACTGTATTTATTGTAACCAGGAACCTCGCTGCTCTAAAGCATCACAAAACAGGAGCCGGTGCAGAGTGAGTGAGAATAAGCGAGCTCCCGTTGGGACTCACAGCCTGCTCCGACTGACCCTGAACAGAATAAAAGGAGCTCAGCACTAAACCATGACATCATTAGGAAAAGCTTCAGATACTGATTTATTCATTATCAAAACGCTCCAGCAGGATTTTTCCTTTGTTCTCCAAGTCTGGGCACAACTCTTTCCTTTGGGTTCTCTGTCGCAATAGCAGAGCCAAACTGATTCATCTGTACAGAATGTTTGTCAAACACACAAATGTTCAAGTTCGTCCATCTGCTCCACAAACTCTCAAGTTCTTTTTCCATCATTGTCTTCATTTTAAGGGTTCTTTTAGCCCTTTAAATGTCAAAAAGTGTCAAATAAAAGACGAAGAAAGCTTAAAAAAGAAGAGTGCAGCTCCTCCGTTTGTTTTAACCCTTTGAACACCAAACAGTTTCTGGGTGTTTTCTTGCTCCTGTCATATTTGTATTCACTGTGGACTCATTTTGCACAGCAGTATAAAGTCCTGCACCTCTATGGAAACAGCACCAGCATGAATGGAGATGGAGAGAACTCAGAAATGTCTTCCGGGACGTATGGCACAATAATGATGCTATAAATTATATTTTAAAAGGGTGTTCTTTCACTATTTATTTCACAGGAACTAAAAAAATCTTGGAATCAACATGTGTAAACATCTTTCAAGTGTCCACAGCTGTTACAAACACCAGGGCTAAGTGGTGGCTCTACTGATATTTAACCACTTATACTTTTACAACCTCCATAAACTCAACATTTTTCACATTTTTCACTCTGCACATCAACTCTTGAAAGATATTTCACTGTGCTGAATGTCTCCTTCAACAACTCGCTCATCTATAAACACTTTTTGAGCCCTGTTGCATTTTAGAATCAGAATCAGAATCAGAAATACTTTACTTATCCCTGTGGGGAAATTCTTTTTCGTTACATTTCCCTCCCAAGAATAAAGACAGAAATATCCATCCATCCATTATCTACACACCGCTTAATCCTCACTAGGGTCGTGGGGGGATGGAGTCTATCCCAGCTGACTTAGGGTGAAGGCAGGGGACACCCTGGACAGGTCACCAGTCTATCACAGGGCTACACTTAGAGACAGACAACCAAGCACACTCACATTCACACCTACGGACAATTTAGAATCACCAATTAACCTCAACATGTTTTTGGACTGTGGGAGGAAGCCGGAGAACCCACGCGAACCAGCGACCTTCGTGCTGCGAGGTGACGATGCTAACCACTGCGTCTCCTTGCTGCCCAAGATAGAAATATAACAAGATTAAAATAAAGAATAAAAATATACATAAAACTGATAAATAAATATCAAAAATACCAACCTGTAAAAGAAAACATATTTGCACATATACGCAGTTTGTATGAAGATTTACAAATTCAAGTTTATTTCATTTTCCTCTCAGTCTCTCTAGTTTCTCCTCTGCTCTGTCTAGACACAGCCTGCAGTTCACCTGAGAACTCTCTGAATGTTTTGTCACACGACTGTTTGTCATAACTGAGACAATCACGGTTTCCTTGTTGCGCCGATGAGTGCAGGAATTTCACATTTTTTTTTACAAGATCTGAAGCAAATTTTTAGGAAAACTGTTAAATGAGAGATGTAAAATGATTGTGCTGAGACGTCACAATTTGAAGCTGAGATTTGGTTAATTTCCTGGAGGGAGCTGCACGACACACATGACACATTCAAGGACAAAAGAAAAATCTGATTTTTTGATAAATGGTGTATTTTTTAGCAATTTTGTAAAGATCACATTTCTTTTGGTACATTTTAGGGTGAAGAATGTTAAAAAAAATAAATAAAGTAAAGTTTATTTTTACTTTATTTTACTTTAGCACAGTGCTGCAGTCTGTTGCTTTACATATAGGCATAAAAAAAAACATCACAAAAACCCAAAGAGACATTCAACCTAACACAAAGCCGACATAAAAAACACAAAAGAGACACTGTAGAACTGCAAAAGATGAGAAGACATAACAGAAAAGGAAAGGTCTGTTGTCTGTTGCTTAGTAGTTCAGCAGCTTGATGGAGGCTGGAACAGACTCATTGTTAGTTTGTTGTTCATGATGATGACATGCTGGTTTTTATCCTTGGAGTTGTCTGAGTGGATGTCGGAGCCACATTAAGCTTCTTCATTTTCTCTGAGTGACATTTTGGAACTTGACAACACAGACGGAGTCCAGATCAACACACTCAACAAGCAGGAGTCCCACCGCTGAGGCTGAGCGCTCTGCTGATGTTTCACTTAAACCAAATTACCCCTCAGAGCACCTGACCTCCACTTTATCGCCCTCTGGTTCCGTCTATCTTCCTCTGCATTATCTCACTGTTGTGCAAACGCGTTCCAACCCAACGACACGTTCATCCTGCCCAGGCACAGGTGAGTCAGATAACCATCTGGTGAATAAACATCTGTGAGCGTAATCTCTTGTGCTGGGCTGAGATAGAAAAGGAGGTTTCAAGTCCAGTCACTTCCTCTAGCAGTTTTACTGATGGTAAGCAAACCTTGAGAAGGAATTGGGAGTGAGTCATGTAGTAAGTCTTTAAAGTTTTGCCAGTTTGATTCTTCTTTTATTTGCTGTATTGTCAGAGAGTCAACAAAATCAGCAACTGGCTCCAAAAGGTTTCTGAGGACAGAGTGATCAAAGGTAGCTGCAGCTGCGCATTAGCTTCTTCTCTGCTGCTTGCATGGGAGGAAACAAGTGAAAGGTCTTCATGAGGCAGAGTTCCTCCAATCATGCTATCATCACTATTCACCAAGTCTTACTGAGCATTTCAAAAATGTTTCATATCTGCAATTGAATCTGTAAAGCAGTAATGGAAAGATATGATCACAGACCGCAGTCCCCTCCCAACATTTCTCCTCTATTACGACATCTCACCTGCTTGCCAGGTTTCTTTTTTTTTTTTTGGGTCCCGATGCATCTAATGAACAGGAATCAAGTGTAATTACCACGAAGCAATCAGCAGACAATGAGAATAATTCTTTTATTTTAATGACATGACTCAGTTATGTCATATTATACTCTGGCTGCACAGTGTCAAAACATCAATTTGGCACAATTTTCTCCTTCAATCTGTTTTTTGGGGGGGATGTAATAGCTCCATTTGGCTCCATTCTGGACCCATCATACGTCCTCTGCTCTGAGCTTGTCACCGTCTAGACGCGCTGAATTATCTCCGGCTGTCTGTTTTCATTATGAGAGCATGATATTTAAATACAGGCCAATTTAACACACCAATTATCATCAGTGTAGTAAGGATGGTCTAATAGGAGTCTGGTGGCTGATAAGGTCACGCTGTTATCAGTCCTACATCATCCTACTGTTTGTTATATTAGCGTAAAAAGCGGAACATGACTAGTTTTTTTAACCACATTGTTCTCAGCCACGAAACAGGATGAGATTTAATGCTTCTGTCACCCGATGTGCTCTCTGATGGTTTCTCATCTGCGTCTGCCATCTTTTCATTAATGCCATCAGCTTCAAACCACCATTTACACGTTTATTGAAAACAAGACACAGAAAACGTCTGTATTTCAAGTCGTATGAGTTTATACTTTAACAGAAACTGTCTAGTATGAGAGCCACATGTGTGTTTCTGGTTATTCACATCTTCAAATTGCATCATCAGCTGATAATTGTTGTCATGTCTTGGTTTATGTTTTCTTCAATTAAGAACAAATGTAATCGATTAGCAAGTTTGTGATCAATTCAGGGTTTACAATTTTGTTTATTTTACTTTTTTAGTGAAAGATATGTAAGTTAAGTTTATTTCTACCGTTAATCAATTTAAATTTACAGAGTACCTATACTACATTTGGCTTTTTTTTTTTTTTTTTTTTAACAAGAGTTCTTATTGATTTTTTTTCATCATTAACATAAACGTTCAGTTTTGATTGCTGAAGGTAGAGTATTAACAAATGCTGCCTTTTAAAAAACAATTTACAGTAGGTCAATCATGAATTAACAGAATTTTTAAAAAAATAAAAAATTAAATTAGAGGTCAAAGTCTTTAGTTTTTTTTTGTTTTTTTTCTTTTACTATAGATACCATTCCATAATAACAAATAGAACACTTTTTTGATATAAATGATATATCCTCCGTAAAAAGCACAATTTTTTTATCATTATATATTTTTTTGTATTTATTTGTTTTATTATGGATGCACCAGAAAGTGTCCTGTTTTATACACACACACACACACACACACACACATGTTGTTACACTGTTGAAAGCTGAAAATATCATGTTGTTCATTTTAGCTACACCATAAAAATCAAAACAGACACAAAACAATCTTCCTTTTTTAAAAAATAAAAACACCACTGGAAGGCAGAAAATATCCTTGTTTTATTGTTGTTGTTGTTGTTGTTGTTTTTGAATTATGAATACATCATTAAAAGTACAAAACATCATTTTTTTCTAATTTTTTTCTCTTTTCTTCTTCTTTTTATTTTTTTTCTTGTTATTTTGCAGATGATTTTTTTAGAGTGTCGTATTGTTTTCTTACTCTAAAATGATGCAACCCTCCAGTAGGATATATTACAAAATGCTCTTACAGACTATGTGATCATATCACTTCACTTATTGTATTTTAATTACGTTAGTTATCAATGTTTCCTCACAGCCATAAATCTAACTTTTGTTGCAGTTCACTGCAGGATTCTAGACTTTTATGAGACCAAAGCCAACCATGGCTTCAGGGTGTCCCTATCCCGGATATTCTTGGCTCCCTTCTTGGGGAATATCAGGGTCGGGGTGTCCTAAACTGGAATGTGGATCAAAAGGATCCCACATCCTGGTCCATCCTGGAATGCTGGGAATGAGAGGAATGAAATGAGTATTTGAGCCAGGATGAATGTTTGAAGGGGACTGTGGGGACCTCTAAGAAAAGTCCTGTGTAGGTTGTGCAACAGTAAACATGTGTATGAGAACAAGCACAGGCAGCATGTGATGCTCTGCTTGCATGTGATAGAAAGAAATCTATAAATGTAAGGTTGGCGGTAAAGGGGGCCTTTTCTTGTTGTGCCTCAGGTGTTGTTGCCAGATTAAAAGATTTACAAGAGAACATTTTGTCATTTGAGGATTCACAGCTTAACTGAGAAATACAAAGAGACAACTGACACACAGTATTCTGACACACTGATGTGCTTAAAGGTTATTTATGGGGTTTAACATTTATAAATAAGAAGAGAAAGAAGGATGTGAGAAGGCAAAGCTTAATAAGGAGAAACAAAGAGGAATGAGCTCATCTCAAAGCTACATATTTAGAATATTTCCATAAAAATAATCTCTTTGTACCTCAAAATTGTGTAGATGTGACTCTAAACTGTTTCATAAATCTAGAATACACAGATCTATGCAATTTCTGCCTCTCCTCCCCCTCTCAGTGCACCTCAAGCACGCCAGCTTAAGGGAAAAGTTAAGAGAAAGGTTATAACATTAGACACAAGTTAAGGTAAAACTTAAGGGGAAGTTAAGGGGAAAGTTAAGAAATTTTTAAGGCGGTACTTAAGGGCAAAGTTAAGTGGAAACTTAAGGGGGAAATCAGTTTCACACAGCATTGAGGGATTGCCCAGAATGTTTAACAATGTTTTACATCATTAAAATATAGGGTAAAACTCAGTTCTGTATGTGAAGTTTCTCCTTAACTTTTCCCTGAACTGCAGAACAGGAACCTGCGAATCTAAAGCCAACTTCAACATGACAGAGAGAGAAAAAATGAGAGCAAGAACATTGATAGGCTTGTAATGCACGAAAGTGGAAAGAGATGAAGATTAGAAACACAACATAATATTTGTTTATAAAACAGCTGCAGGCTGCATTCAGCTGAATGAACGTGTTTCTACAGCAGGGCAAGGTCTCCATCTGGTGGCTACCAACACAGTTTAACAGCTAAACCTTTGTTTATTCTGATTCTTCACTGTGACTTCGATAAAGAAACCCGTAAATAATATCTTTAGCACAAAAGCATGACGTTAAATTACAGTAAAGCTTTGAATAGGTCGCTATGTTAGCATTAGCTTCTAGTCGGGACGTCTGTTGCCACAGCAACAAGTACACGAACCACGTCTGAGATGGTGTAAACGTAAGATGTGACACTTCGCTTAAATTTCTTGAAACCGGAACTAAGCCAAGACTCGACGCTGATTGGCTGTCAGTGAGCACACCTGTCGTTGATTGGCCCGTGAACGCCTACAAACCTGCTCCTTATTCATGATGAGAAGTGAGTCTTCTTCTCACCGTTTCTACTAACAACAGTTAAAGAGTTAACATGGCAGCAGAGAAATGTGCGTTTGAGCAGACTTTTTCCTTTCACCCTCTTCCCACCAAGAAGTTTTCTTTCCTGCAGGACAAAGACACGTCGGTTCTGTTGATGAAATGGTGAGGAGTTTAGCTGAGATGAAGACATGAGGGATTGAACAAGTTATCTTCTGCTGTGTCTGGCTGGTTGTGTGCTCCCTAATGGACAGCTGTGTGTTAACCTCAGGTCCATGCTGGGCAGGATTTCAGCTCAGAGCTACAGTTTTGATCACAGCTTCTTCCCCTACAACAGTGAAAGGTTTGCACTGGTAAGACACACCATGACAAGTTAGAATACTGCTTAATAAGTGTTGTTCATGAATAAATTCAGCTCACATCTTCATTTTAAGAACAGTTTCTTCTCCAACATCTCTGATTTGCATAAAATATGGATATTTGAAAAGATATCGGTGCAATTTTAACTTGATATCTCCAACACTTTCCCAGTTAAAATAAATAAATATTGCTCAGCACATTTTTCTGTATTCAACTTTGAGGTTTTGTTTTTTTGCTTTCAGTATCGTAGGAACTATAAAATAATAGATCATTGAATTTATATTTGGAGAACAATTTTGAAACTCCAAAACCTTGTTGACTTGGATTATGCTATCTAATAATATTTCTTATTTTCCCTGTTTACTTAGGTTTGAACTTTCAACAAACATTTTTTTTTTTTTTTTTAAATGTTGTCATGTGTTCTATATATGTTGTTTTATATTATTGTGACATGCAACTACATACGGTTCAGGAATATCACTAGCTGATTTCTGCATTATAATTTTTTCTGCTAGTGTTTGCTAAAAGAAGATTTTCATAATTGCTTCAATTTTCTTTCACAATTCCATCCACCCGTAATCAGAGACTATTCAATCTACCTGTCCAATATTACCAATGTAGAATCAATGGCATGATTAGAAATAAGTGGGAAGACCTCAGGCTTTTATCTTAAATAGCTACTGAGATGTTATCATCCAAACATAGCCTTAGTTTAACAATGTGGGCAAAAAATACTGTCTGAAAGGGAGTTGATGGGTAAAGTACAAAGCAATCTTCAAAAGTACTTGATATATTAATCAAAAATGTCACTCATACTATTTTAATATCCAGAGTTTATTATTTAAAAAAAAAAAAATCTAGAAGATCAGGGGTGGTCGAGCAGAATGATGGTGATTGAAGATGGAATAAAACTTTAAAATCTAAAATCTAATGGGCAGAAACTGAAAACCGAGTGCCATTGTGATTCATGTCTTTTTTCTTACACTTAAAAAGCACGGTTACTGGGAAAATATGTACCAGCTGTCTGTTTTGATCATATTTGAATGTTCTTGGTGTCACTAGTGTTTCTTCAGAGACCCTGATGTTGTATCCAGTCTGAGGAAGATGGAGGCTGGAGTCTGGGTGCCTCTCGGTATGTCGAGTGCCCCAGAAAGCCTTTTCATCGCTGATAGTCGGAAATTGATCTCATCTGCTGCAGTCGGATCATCTGTGGAATGTTTTGTTGTGTGTGTCGTAGAGAAGCCGGTGGTGTCGGTCAGCGTGGAGGCTGTTCCCTGCACTCAGCTCTCCATGGAGCTGTTTGATCCAATCTACTCCTGCGGCATCGTGAGGCCCTCCGGACATGTAGTTAAATGCTTTCATGATGTCCACCCAGACTATGATGAACTCAGACAGGTGACTCTCTCTGTTCTGTCTGTCTACCTTTATCTTTTGTGACGTGGAGCGTGCTCATGAGTTCGTCCTCCAGATGTTGCAGGACGAGGACTCGGAGCGCTACCATGTGTTTGGGCGAGAGCAGCGAGCAGAGTTCCTGTTCAGGCTCTTCAAGCACCTATGTGTTGGTGGAGAGCTGTGCCAGTACGAAGACACCGTTGATCCGTACATCAGCACCACGAAGCAAATGTACAAAGATCTGATCAGGTGAGCAGAATCCAGCTGGACGGGACAGAAATGCTTTAAAAATGACGTGTCAGGTTTGCCTACATCTCCTTTATATGCAGGAGTCAGTCATTACCAAATGATAAAACTGACATGAATTCATTTTGTAGCGTGCAGAAGGATCCAGAGACGAAGCAGATCAGTGTCGTCTCCACAGTGCTGAAAGTGTGTGCACATGTAAGTGTCTGTTTGTGTGTCTGTAATACGGTTAGCAATGAATGAATAGCATTTGTGGAAGTATGTAACCTAACATCACCACTAACACTGACCTACAATGACTTAAAGGTATATTATAGTCCTCAAACACGAGTGGCTTCCAGATGTTTTAACATTCCAGTTTAGTGCAGGTCAAGAAAACAAACCTTCTGAAGTTACTTTTTTGTTTCTGTGACCTTTAAAGAACCAGAAAATAACCACCGACTAACCCCAGTCTCTCCTGTAATTCTTTACGACTGTTTCGCTTCTAGAGGCCTTTCAGGGTTCATTTTTCTGTCTAAATGTGAGACTCTGCCTCCATTTAAGAATTGAAATATAACAGAAATCGGTTCACACTGACGAGAATCACGTCTGTTGTTTCCACTGTATGATTTATCCTGTGCAGGATGAGTCTGGACAGTGTTACCCCGGGACACAAGAGGAGGAGGAGGAGGATCAGACGTTCGCCTATTTGATTGTGGACACTTTCAAACGACACGTCACTTTGTTCTCCCATTTCTACGGTGTGGGGAACTTTACACTGTGACAGTGAAGAACCGAAAAAAGAAAAAAGAACCTGTCAGTGTCCAGGTTGTCTTCTCCAGGGTTAGACTTTGTGTCATGAGTGAAGATCAGTCTGGTGTACACGAGAATACAGGTACAGTGTCCAGCTCGCTTTCCCCGATTTGGGTCACAAAGAAAAAGAGTATTTTGCCCTGTTAAAGCAAGTCAATAAAATGTTTTGAAACTGTCACATGAACATAAATGACTATGAGCATCCCTTATTGACTCTAGCTTAAAATGTATAACAACAATAATAAAACAATGAAACATCCATCCATCCATTATCTATACACCGCTTAATCCTCACTAGGGTCGCGGGGGGCTGGAGTCCTATCCCAGCTGACCTAGGGCAGGGGACACCCTGGACAGGTCACCAGTCCATCACAGGGCCACACTTAGAGACAGACAACCAAGCACACTCACATTCACACCTACGGACAATTTAGAATCACCAATTAACCTCAACATGTTTTGGACTGTGTGGGAGGAAGCCGGAGAACCCGGAGAGAACCCACGCTGCAAAGATTTCGGTGCCCCCACTGGGACGCGAACCAGCAACACTGTTGCTGTGAGGCAACAGTGCTACCAACTGCGCCACCCTGCAGCCCCAGCAATGAAACAGTTAAATATTTGTGGAATCGCTGAACTGCCACTCCTCAAAAAAAAAAAAGAAAAAAGATCAGTATCTCGTTATAACATGAAGCATATTGTGTTATAACGAGATATCACGTTTTAACTACATACTAACTTATCACGTTATAACGAGATACGTATTTATCTCGCTATAAGGTGATAAGGTTTCACGTTGGTCTCGACAGAGGAGGACTCCTGTGATCTGGGTGTGAACTGGCCCTGAGCGTTGCCCCACTGTTGAAGTGTCTACAAAATCGTTGTGTACCAGAAGAGCGCCTCTCGCGTATGGAATCTCACCATGTCTCAACCCAAGCATGAAGTAGAATTTAATCAAATCATGTAAATGAGCCATATTCCTCCATTTATCCGAGCTCCTCCCACTGTTTTCTCAAACCTGATATGGTTTCACATTATAACGTGATAAATATTATCTCGTTATAACGAAAAACTTTTCACGTTATAACGAGATACTGATCTGGGGTTTTTTTTGAGCAGTGGCAGTTCAGCACTTCTGTAAATATTAGATAAATTCAGGAGATTTAGTCAACATTCACTGTTTTGAGTTTGAGTTTAGCAGTTTTGAAAAACACCATCAGCTTTTATTCTAACTCATTTGCTGACTGATCTAGATCATCTTTTGTATACTGCTTTATTCACAATTAACTGTACATATAGAATAGAATAGAATAGAATAGAATAGAACAGAACAGAATAGAATAGAATAGAATAGAAATCTGTTATTGATGCCCAAGGGGAAATTCTGTTACCAAGTGGTTGCTTTGGGAATCTTTGGGTTTCTCTCTGTAATATGGCATTTTAAATTCTTGACCTTTCTGTGTGAAGCATCCTGAGATGGATTACACTGTGATTTAATGCAAACTGTATGTTCATAGTTGTTGATTTCACTCCGATTTATTTGCCAAGTCTGTTATTCGGTAAATAGGAAGAGAGAGAGAAAAAAAGAGGAGACCAAAAGCAGCATACAGTCCAAATAGCTTTATTGAAACAAATAAATTAATAAGTTAGTCAAGTGATCTAATTTTATCCTCAGCAGATACAATTTTGTACCTCTTTAAAAGATCAAAGAGAGGTGTGCATTAGATTAGAAAATAAATCAGCGCCATGTTTTATTCAACCAGTAGCGACATCAATTAGAATCGGAAGACTTTGACAGGTTAGCGTGTTGCTTATTGCTTGATTGTTTCATTTTAACAACAGTTCCAACACCTAAGAGAGCAGTTAAAAAGCAATGAGCTGGAATGTCAAATGGCAGCAAGTCAGTGAACGATGGATGGTAGGACGTCATGAAGAAGAAGAAGAAGAAGAAGAAGAAGAAGAAGTGAAAAAAGAGAACGTGCAGATTGAGTCATGCATAGCATTCAGTCAGTTAGACAATCAGTTACCGTTTCTCATACTCGGTTTTCCTAGACTAGCGCCCCCTAGTGGCCTCAGAGGTAGTTGTGTGGAAGCCATTCGGATCTATGTGACATGCTTATGAAAGGACACATGCCTGCAGACTTTCCTGTGACAACAAATGTCCATGCCTCCCGCCTCCAGCTCTGACAGGTGTTATAATACAGTGAGGGCGTCGATGCGAGGAGGTCCTGGTAGAGGTACATCGATGTGCTGAACATACAGTAGTAACACTCTCAGAAAATATCAAAGTTCGCAGCAGTCGTAAAATCTTTAGAACAATTTCGATAATGTGTCTTTAGTTAGTTTAAGGTTTTTCAAAAAAAAAAAAAGGTAAAAGAAGCAAGGCTATCTTCACGTGATACACCTACGAAATACTTCAAAGCAGGTTTAATATTTAAGTTTAAAATAGAAAGCTGTACCATATCAGTTACAGAACGAGGGCAGAGAAGGCACAGGTCATTTCCTTTCTTGTCTTGACTCAAGATTCTACAGGAGAAAACCTTAAGTTTAGTTTTTTTTTTGTTTCTTCTAATACTGGGGCCACCACGAAACAACAACATGCAATACAGTGGTCTCACATACGTTTTCATGAAGCTCAACATTCCACGTGACGATGAAGTGACAGCACTGTTGACGCCTCTAATAAACGGGCGTCTCTGCTACAATCTAGGCCAAAGAATTCAACTAACTAACATTTCTCCATGAAATGAATGCAAAAACTCGTATGACGCCAACAGCGAGTTCTGTCGCTGTCCTGGCAGCAAGAGCGACAGACCATAAATAGATCTAAAAACACCGAGCAATTAAGTACATTCACTGTTTAAAAGTCGGGGCTTGGCTTAAATGGAAAAGTGGAGCACCTGAGTCAACTGGCTTGACTGGACCAAATAAATGAGGGGACAGAAGAAATGTTTAGACTGGCCAAAAGCAGTGTGATGAATGTTTTCTTACTCGAAGCTGGCAGCAATTATCGGAAGACATTTCTAGAATAAAAAAAAGAAACACGAGCTCTGCAAGTCATGTGCGTGAACCTGATCCGCTGCTGCGTGTGGTTTACAGTTGAGCCGTCCGTGATTTAACTCGAGAAAAATGCTACATTTATTTTTAAAGATCATTTTCTAGCTGAATTAAATATATTAAATTAAATCCTACTTTCACTTTAACAACCAGAATCATTAAAAAAACAAAACATTTTTCTGCTCTAGGTTGCATAAAATCAACTGTATGAACACAATTACAGTAAAGAAATCAAAAACAAATGAAAGATACAATTAGACATGACAAAAAAAGAACACGTGTTATATTTGTCAAGTGCCAAGTTGTTGTTTTTTTTTAAGTAAAGGAATCGCTTTCATCGTTTGTGTGTTTGCAGGTGTGCACGCTCCAGTTTTGTCCATCAGCACAGAAGCGTTTAGAGAGCGAACAAGTAACGAAACCAGAAAAGACGGAAGAGAGTAAAGTGCACCGGCAAAGACAGTCAGTAACACCTTTGGGCACCCTGCACGCTGTCTTCGTGTTGAAGCTGTAAGGCTGGAACTGTTTCCTAAGACACGTGCATTCATGAGGATAAAGGTCTGGAATTCATGCATTAGACCTGACAGGTTGGTTTTCTTTTAAAAACTGCACAAAACTGGCCAAAAAGTTCCTGCATAATCTGCAAGTGACATCTGATGAAGTACCCTCGTGTTAAGAAGGGCTGTGAAGTATTACTGACTGCCTGAACCAGCTGAAATGGTAAACCTGACCTGAGGCTACATGATGAGAAAGTGAGGATCTGTGAGGGGTTTTTTTATCTACGGGACAGCATGCACGTCAGGAAGTGTGGGCTGCAAGACAAAAGAGGTTTAAAGGGCACGTTAACTTTACGATGCTGAAATAGTCAAGGAGCAGAGGAGGGAGTTTGAACCTGTGACAGAACATTTTGGCTTGATTAAATCCTCAATAAGTAGGACCATTCCTCATTTGAATGCCAGCCAAACAGGGAACTATGTATTGCGTTTTGGGTTTTTTTTTTTGCATGTGGGCTTGTTCGAGATCAAACTTTAAAGAAAGGGAGATCAAAACAAACAACACCAGTCAGTCCAACACATTCTTGTAGCTCCGTTTGGGCTATTAAAGCAGGGTTTACACATTTAAAACTCCCTTGTTGGGGTGAGACAGTGTACCGTTTGGCGAGGTCAGCTGAGTCTGCCCGTCCAGGTGCAAGGAAGCACTTTCCGTCTGGCTCCTTCAGTGCTTATTAGTTTGTCTGGTGAGAATGCAAAACTGCAGGTGGGACCCATTACATTCATCACAGTATGAAGAAATGTGACGCCATCCCCCCCCCCACGACTATGACTGGCAAAGTACTGAACAAAATGACTGGCATGGCACTTGCAGAGCTGTCTGTGTCAGCAGAGTCAGAAAACTCTCAGTAAGTCGAGTCAAGCAGCCAAGAAAAAAAAAAAGAAGAAGAAGAAATGATGACGGGGAGAAAAGATAAGATTCCTCCAGAGATTTGAAAAACTTCAACGCACAGTCTGATTATCTACAGCTGAAGCTTTAAAGTAGGCATAGATTATATAGCATGAGGTGAGTGGGTGAGAGTGGTTCAGTAGTCAAGTAATAGTTCATGTGTCATTTCCTCGTCTCCGTCCTCATCTAGTGGGCTGAGAGGCGTGTGCGGTGAGCAGCTTTGGCTGAGGCTCCTCGTCAGGTGGAGCCATCTGGTGGCCTCTGTCTGTTATCAGGTCTGGAAACATTCACTAAGGTGGAGGATGCAGATTTGAGATGGGAGGGGGGGGCGAGACAAATCACTGCAGAGTGTAAATGAAATGAAGTGAAGACAAGACATTTAGGCCGAGGACTCAGCCTGAGGAAGACGTACTGTAAAGGGTTTGTGTCTGGCGCTCAGACAGTCGGCTCACTGTCATTCCAAGTTGCCGCTCTCGGATTGGGAGATGTTGAGCGTGTTGGCAGAGGGGAAGAGGTCTCTTTGGTCCGTGGGGCTCTGGTAGTCAGATGTCAGGTCGGGGTCCAGGAGGGAGGACAGGGTGAAGTGGGACGAGCCTTTCTTTAGGCACTGGGAGTAGAAGTTGAGCAGGAGGTCCAGCTTGTTCTCTATGGATTGTACCTGAACAAAAGCACACAAAGACTGGAATGCGTTGTGCTTCTCTGGCATTCTTTCAAACCTTTCAAACATGAACTGAACCTGTCAGCTTTGTGTCTGAAAGAACACCCTGCTCGCTTTTCTGTAAATTTGGCAATCTTACTAGGTCGGACGAGGTAACATTTACGTATCGCTTTCACCTGGTACAAGTCTAAACTGCTTGCCGTCATATTGGGGGATTAGCTCGCATAAGATTATGATCAACTGCGAGCTGTGTGGGATGTTTCACGGCTTTTCCCACATTTCAGCATCAATATTGACCCAAATACATCAAAGTGAGCACCGAAGAAACAAGACGCTTTCCTCATTTACTTTGTTCTACAATTTCAGATCTATTACAAACTGAAATATCCATAAAAGTAAAACTTTACGGAGATGAAAACACAGACTCACAGCTCAGATTCATGATACTCACCTATAATTAATGTAATCACTTTTTTAAATCTTTTGACAAAATGTTAGCAGAAGTTTTATTTGTCGCTTTCAGCTGTTTGCAGCGGTCTTTCCTCTGAGTATATTAAATACCTGCAGCTTCAAACAGCAGCAGGGTCCACATGAGCGTCTCCAAAGTAACAGAGTTGGGTGCATTTACGCAATCACTACTACAATTGTATTATATATATAATACTAATTCGAAATTATCCGCAATGTGGACACTGGATTAATCAGTATCTAATGGCAAGTCACACTGCTTCTCTTCACCTCAGACAGGTGAGAGAGTCACAGATTATAAACTGGGATATATTTTTCTTAAAACCATCACTTGTATCTTTCAGTGTATTGTGTTTCCTGTACTTTTTTTTTTTTTGCAGCAACTTGTTTTCACATATGCCAGAAAATGAGGTTTCCACAAATTCTTTATGCATCAAACACTCCTTCTGTTACCTGTTTCTCCACTTTAACTACACGTCCCATCATGCTTAGCTCATCCAGTGAGTCCAGTTCTGGCGGCGTCTTCTCTCCCTTTTCGGTTCGCGCCTTCTTATCTGGCTGAACAGTTCCTCGCCCAATTATCTGGTCCACCCTTTTACACAAAAAAACAGATTCAGTAAATGTGATGAAGGTTAACGCATTTTCTTTCAACTCTGTTTATTGATTTAGCAGGATCTAAATATTTTATATGATTATTTGTTTTCTTGTTCAGAGTAAGATAAGAGGATTGATACTTATCTCATGCTTTAACATGAAGCTACAGCCAGCAGCCAGTTAGCTTAGTGTACATAAACACTAGAGAGGACTAGTTTGGCTCTCTCTACAAGCAGCTGAATCTGTCTACCAGCACCTCTGAACATGGTTGTCTGATGCCAAGCTATCTCCTGGACAGGATCCGAGTCTCTGCCAGCTTTGACAACCAAACAGCTGGCCCATAAACTGTATGTAAAAGACGGACATAGCCAATGGATCTGAAAAGTGAAGCCAATGTAAAAGTGACTTCAATCTGCATTATTTTGACTGGCCAGCAGAGGGCGACTCCTCTGGCTGTAAAAAGAAGTCTGACTGTACAGAAGTCAGTGAGAAAATAACTCTATTTCTCATTCGATTTACTATCTTAGTCAACATTTTATTAAGGAGTTTACCATTTCAACTGCTACTTTCAAGCCTCCTTCAGTACAGCATGATGTTCACTTTGTAAATTAGGATCCCAATTAGAGTAAAGCAGATGATAAGACAGGTTCCGCTTTAAGGTATTGCTATCCTCTGGACCTTAAAAATCCTCTACCATGCAGAGAGTCCTTGAGTTCTCAGCCAGATCTGCCCCTTAGCCTTCACGTTCAGTCTCCAAAAATGATTTGCAAACTGCCAAACTCAAAGCTTTAAAACAATTATCCACAAACCAGTAGGTGACGCCACAATAGTACATCTATCTCTTATATGCAGTCTTTAACCTGGCCAAGAAGTAGCCCCCATAAAGCCAAGTTTAACATTTTGTCACTGACTTATTTGTGCATTTACGGATTAAACAAAAAAGAGACAACATTTTGTTCATTGGACAGATTTTGTAACCACCAAAACATTTACGAGAAATTGAAAAATATTCTATAGTAATTTAATTATCAGATTTTTTTTGTCTTTTTTTTACCAAAATTTTAAGCGGTTACAGTATATGTTGTGAACCTACCTCATCTGCAGGCTCTTGATGCGGCCCAGCATATCCAGGTGTCCAGCTGAATACTGCTCTATGACATCTTTTACATCATACGGACGCAGCGTCTCCTTAAACTTCCTCTTGGCCACAAGAAACTTCAAGATCCTGCACACACAAAACACACCGCTGTTATCAGCTCCTCTGGGCACCTTTAAAGAGCCCCACATGGACAAGTATGAATGTACAGTAATCCGTTATAAAAGTGCAGGAGCAGGGGGCTGTCAAATGATGCGGACCACCCTGAGAATAACAAGATTAATTAAATTCAGCGTGACCTTATCATTCACAAACAGCCCCATAAAGGAAGCAGTCACAAACCTACTAAACCGTGCCTCCCAGAGACGTTTTCTTATCGGTATTTGCTGTTTCAGCAATTAGCACATTTCCACAGATGAAAGTGGGCAACACGCACGCCTCTATCCCCCTTGTTTCTGCTCTTTTGTCACTGGTGGACCACAGCTGCTCGAGCTTCCAGTGAACACGCGCTCATCATCACCACCCACATCCCAGCGTGGGGGAGTCACACTGAGGAATGTTGACCCAGCACTACTGAACACATCACTGACAACATCCTGTGCCGGTCCGGTTGGACGTCATGCTGGAGGGAGTTGAGGGTGTGCAGGAGATAATGGGAAAGGAGTGGAGAAAAGTTTAAGGATGTGTGCGTGCCTGGCTCTCTGTGTTGGGTCCATGACCGTGGGTCATTCAATTCCCTTCTCATCACTTACTCTCAGAGATGCTGGCTGCACAAAAGCACCGGAAACACCACGTGTAAGCAAGACGGAATACATACACAGTCAAGCTGTCATCTCAGCCCGTGATAGATTGTGCTACAAGTCATGCCAGGACAGACGGAGGTGTGAGAGAGTGAGAGAGGGAATGAAGAAGAGGAAGGAATACGGGATTTTTTATTTCATTTTATCTCTCACAACCAGATGACTAAGTCCACTATAATAAGCCGAAGATCAGAAACGCTCAGCTGTTTTGAGGGAAAAGTGTCACACACACATATTTGTGTACGCACATGCACGGACACAAAAATATAAAGCCACAAATGCATACATGAGCGTACCTACACACCCGGACGTACACACCAACACACACGTGGGCGATGCACGAGCAGTGAAATCTGAACTTGTGAGAGGGGTCATTTTCTCAAATAACTACTGTAACCTTTGTTGAGGTCTGCAGCGCTTGCATTTATAGCAGCCACATACGGCGCAGTGTTGTGTAGTGACCGGAGCAGCAACAAAGAGGAGGAAGAAGGTGCAAGCGAAGGAGAAGAGGAGCGAGAGGAGGAGGAGGAGGAGTGGTGGTCTACAGCTGGTGCCGTAGCAGCCGTCAGCGAACTCCTCCCCCCTCACGCAGCACTCTGTTTCTTGATGACTTCTGCATTTGGGGTATTTTTTTGCAGGCGGTCTTTTCTTATTTTGCAGGTAGATGCAGATTTTTTTGCCAGGGTGGGTCTCAGGTGTGGGTAAAAGAAAAGGTTGAAACGTGAGGGGAGGAGGAGGGGCTTTAGATTTGGATCCTCCAAGGGTTTCTTTAGAATGCTGACTCTCCTTTCCAGTCATTGAAGTGGCTTTCATAACACACAGTCAGTTCTGAGCGGGGCCCCCTCTGCCCCCACAAAACTTTGAACCACAGTGCAACAGTCACTGGCGGTAGTACTGTACAGTTGGCACAGCTGACTGAAAGATATTCCAGTGCTAGCAAGTAACAACACATCGACGTTTGGTGTGACGGGAAGTGTCATCTGTGCCCCGAAATGCTTGCAAAGCCAATGCAAGTATTTTTGCAAATTCAGCAAAGGTGGATTCCTGATAGTCTCCAATGGCAAGGTTTTATCTGGGAATTAAAAATGACTGTTATGCTGACACGAATCCTAGGTGGGCCAAGTAGGGTGAAACTCTGCAGGGGCCGGTCTCATTCTCTGCCACGTACGACTACCGACCAGCTAAGCGGACAAAATCTAACCCGCAAGCTACAGCCCGAATTTTCACTTATGCTTATAGATAAATACACAACGCAAACATTGTACGAGTTTAAAAATAATACAGCTGAAATGCGACAAAACCTGATGACTCGAGATCAAACGGATATAAATAGCGAGCATGTCCAAACTATATATTTAATAAAGGAGCCGCTTTGTTCGAGACTGCAAAGGTGCAGAAATTTTGTGTTTTGTGCAGTATTGGATTTGTGCACGAGGAGAGTTATGGTAGAGAGAGCACAAAAAGATATCAGAGCTTGTTCTCTTCTTCTTCTTGTCCTCTTGGTCCTTGTACCAATCCGTCCACACATAAACAGAACACCATACGCATTTATTCAGCTAGCCAGGCACTGATAAACCACATGCATCTAAAGTGAAGCCTCAGCACTAAGGCCTGCTGCAAAAAAAATCCTGCGCTTCACTGACATCAATCATGAACCTGCACACAAGACGCTGCGCACCAACGCGTGTGAAGCACCTGCTGTTTACACACCTGCACTATCTATAGGAACTCCCTCTCTGCTATTGTCTGCAGCACAGAGCAGCTGAGGTCAGAGCTATCTGCTGAGTCAAGTGGAAACCTGAGGAGAGATCATATAATGTCCTATCAGTGGCATTACACCATCAAACAATAATACATCATCCCTGGAATGGGAAGCATCCATCTGCTGTGCGTCTACTGAGATGAAAGCTTCAGCGTGAGTGTTAACTCAGCACCGCGTTGGTACAAGTCAGCTCAGTAATAAATGAGAAACAGTTGTTAAAGCTCAAGATTTTTACAAATGAACGTTTGTCATATTCAAACCCTGCGTTCACACGTTCAGCCTATTAGTGGCAGGTTAGCCTGACTGACCAGATGTAGACTGTGGGTATAAGCCGATCATTTCCGGCAGCATTCTTTCCCTCTGCCACTATCTGTGCGCTACCTTTTTTTTCTCCGCAACCTCCAGGTAGCAACCTATCGCATTGGAAAGTTCAAATTTTGAGAATAAGAATAAGAATTTCATCGTGCAGAAAGGCCGCCTCGCTATTTTTTTGCTGTGAATTATCAAGTTTTGTCTCCCTGAGTGCAAACAATTCCGCTCGTCACCATTTCGAGTAAACACTAAAGTTGCGTCACCATTTAGCCCCGCCCAGAGCGACTGTGATTGGTTTAGAGAAATCTAAACAAACCAGAACGTTTTTCCTTCTATAGCAGAACCATACCACTATGTACTTCTAAATCGGCTGGCAAAGCAAGACTAGCGGTATGTAAAACTATATGTTGCCAGTTTTATATCTTGGGCTTTTCTAATTTCTCTACTGTGTTCCACCTTGTCACCTCTGTCCGCTTGCCTGTGACCCTGAATTCAATTTCAGCCCACCACCTTGAAGGATGTTTTAAACAGAGGAGAAAGTTTTTTTTTCAGCAGCAGTGACGTAAAAAACACGGCTGGGATATACAAACCAAAGCAGGAGCAGGACTCTACAAATGTAAGTGTTCCTTATGTGTTCATGGGGTTTGTGTGTATGTGTGTGTGCGCTACTAAGAAGTATATCATCTGTACATTCTTGCCACGTGGCAAATGGAACTGAAAGTGAATACATAAGTTATCGTGAGCACTTTTATGCTCATCTGGCAGAGATCATAAAATACAGCAGTGGGCTGGAACAAGACAATAGACAGATGATGCAGCTGTACCACACATCATATTTAATTGACATTGCTTTAAAAGGATAGCTTCAAAGCGAGGATATTTCATTTTGTTATATGTCTGTTGTCTCGTTTCCTCTCCCCTGGTCCCTCTTTTTACCTCGTCTGCTTGCATCTCAGGTGGGAGGGACTAAGGCATGAGAAGAGGAGTTGAGGAGGGGAATCGAAGACGTACAAACTACGAAACTAAGAAGCGATGCATTTTACGCCAGCCAGCAATGACTGGAGCTGAAGAGGGGACCAACAATAGGCAACGCAGTAGGCAATAGCAACTACAAGTATGGTGGAGCATGTGGTGGAACAACCTAGGAAGGGTCCACAAAGGGTACTGATGCATCTGAATAAAAAAGAAACTTCAGAGGAAGGATTATAGTCCTAAAAAAAAAAATAAAGGGCTCGACAATAACGACGAACACTCACTGCCAGAAGCAAAAGTTCTGCACTGTAGGTTTAAGTCTAGCTGAATTAGCTAAGTGAAGTAACTTTGCTGCATGTCATACCTGCATGTATCACATCTGCATCTCTGCTGTAGACTATCTGATAAAAATCCAACTGGTACGTTCTTTCAAATTAAAAAAAAACAAAGACGTGGCTTCATCTGGGAGTTCAGATTATTGACAGATTAGTTGAACCTAAGAGGTCCTAATGTTTCCCCCTCTGTTTTTTTATACACATGCTTCCTTCAGGAGCATCCCGAAGTGCGTATGGAACCACGTATACAGCGTCACACTAGCATGAGAAATGCTGTGAGGGTATAGTGCTGACATCAGGGACCAGAAACAAAGTCATTGTAATATGCTTTCATCAAAGCCCCCCCAGAGACCAAGCTGGCCCCAACACCAGATGTTTGCTAGCAATTGTAGTTTTTCTGCCACCATCAGTGAAAAACCCCTTGCAGATACGCTTGTGTGTGTTTGCGTGGTGGGGGAATAGTGCGCATATGTCCACATGTGTCTCCATGGAGTCGTTTGGGCTCATTTACACACAGGAGGTTGTGTATTTTTTGCATTTCACAAGATGATTAATTACTAATTATTATAATGGTGGTATGGTTTTGGCAGCAGAGCATTTCCTCTGACACACTCCCCGTGGAACACGAGTGCAGCGAGAACATGTGGGGCTACACATGTAAATAAGGCACATGTTGTGTAAGTAGAGCCGCCAGCGGAGTAATACTTAAACATCATATCAAAGCTTGTAGGGCTTCAGTAACAGGAAGAGATGACACAGTGACAGGAATCAGTACCAGTGACACTCTCAATCAATTGTTATTAGAGTTGTCCTTGTCCAAACTGTACATTATCGTTTGTCTCTGTGCAGTCGCCCTGTACTGTGATCCTCCATCTGGATGGTGTTTGTACCTGTGTGTGTGTGTGTGTGTGTGTGTGTGCACCCTCTAATAGGCCACCCTATCACGCCACCTCACACATGACCGGCCTGAATGAGCCGGGCGTGCTGAGGGACAAGGTCACACGGGGGAACTAACCCTGCCTGCAGGAGGGCTCAGTTACCTCTCCTAAGTGGACATTTCCACTCCGTCAGCTGAATCTGCGCACGCCAGCACCTAAATGTAAAAGTAGCATGTTCACCTATTAATGTCGGGTGTGTACTATGAGAAGCGCCCATGGTCTGAATATGCATACGTAGGTCGTTTATTTGGCCAAAGTCACCTTATTCTATCCATGACCGGAAGAACAGGAGGTCCAGTTGTGTTGTGATGTGTGATATTGAACATAGTTTTGCCTTAAATTGGGAGAGTTATGAGTTGAGTTGTGATCTCTTATTTCGCTCAGCTTGATTAAGTCATCACTGGGGCTGAACTATGATAAGCCTAAACAGTATCTGTGAACACCAGAAACAGAGGTTTTCATGTGGCTCCCTTTAGAGAGGAACAGAGGGATCACTTCTGGAGTGTGACCTTGTTTTAGAGGACACCACAAAAAAACACATTAAATCTAATGATATTTCTATTGTTCAGTGTTGGCGGGCTGCAAGGTGGAACAGTCGTAGCATCGTTGCCTCGCAGCAAGAAGGTCGTGTCCTGGTGAGGACACTCTCTGCGTGGAGTTTGCATGTTCTCCC